>NC_092114.1:18767119-18772119 GCF_045679555.1 Salvelinus alpinus | reverse complement strand
GCTACCGTTCAAAAGTCTGGTGTCACTTAGAAATGTCATTTTTTCAAAAGAAAAAAAATGTGTCCATTAAAATAACATCAAATTGATCAGAAATACAGTGTAGACATTGTTCATGTTGTAAATGACTATTGTTGCTGGAAACGGCAGATTTTTTATGGAATATCTACATAGGCGTACAGAGGCCCATTATCAGCAACCATCACTCCTGTGTTCCAATGGCACGTTGTGTTAGCTAATCCAAGTTTATCATTTTAAAAGGCTAATTGATCATTAGAAAACCCTTTTGCAATTATGTTAGCACAGCTGGAAACTGTTGTTCTGATTGAATAAGCAATAAAAGTGGTCTTCTTTAGACTAGTTGAGTTTCTGGAGCATCAGCATTTTTTAGTTCAATTACTGGCTCCAAATGGCCAGAAACAAAGAACTTTCTTCTGAAACTCATTAGTCCATTCTTGTTCTGAGAAATGAAGACTATTCCTTGCGAGAAATTGCCAAGAAACTGAAGATCTCGTACAACGCTGTGTACTACACCCTTCACATAACAGTGCGAACTGGCCCGAACCAGAATAGAAAGAGGAGTGGGAGGCCCCGGTGCACAACTGAGCAAGAGGACAAGTACATTACAGTGTCTAGTTTGAGAAACAGATGCCTCACAAGTCCTCAACTGGCAGCTTCATTAAATAGTACCCGCAAAACACCAGTCTCAACGTCAACAGTGAAGAGGTGACTCTGGGATACTTCCCTTCGAGGCAGAGTTGCAAAGATAAAGCCATATCTCAGACTGGCCAATAAAAATAAAAGATTAAGATGGGCAAAAAAACACAGACACTGGACAGAGGAAGATTGGGGAAAAAAGTGTTATGGACAGACTAATCTAAGTTTGAGGAGTTCAGATCACAAAGATGAACATTCGTGAGACGCAGAAAAAATGAAAAGATGCTGGAGGAGTGCTTGACGCCATCTGTCAAACATGGTGGAGGCAATGTGAGGGTCTGGGGGTGCTTGGTGGTGGTAAAGTGGGAGATTTGTACAGTGTAAAAGGGATCTTGAAGAAGGAAGGCTATCACTCCCCTTTGCAACGCTATGCCATACCTTGTGGAAGGCGCTTAATTGGAGCCAATTTCCTACAACAACAGGACAACGACCCAAAGCACAGCTCCAAACTATGCAATAACTATTTAGGGAAGAAGCAGTCAGCTGGTATTCTGTCTATAATGGAGTGGCCAGCACAGTCACCGGAT
Organism: Salvelinus alpinus; assembly: GCF_045679555.1. Classification (NCBI taxonomy): domain Eukaryota; kingdom Metazoa; phylum Chordata; class Actinopteri; order Salmoniformes; family Salmonidae; genus Salvelinus; species Salvelinus alpinus. The sequence continues at coordinate 18,770,878 of NC_092114.1, read as the reverse complement.
CTCAACCCTATTGAGCTGTTATAGGAGCAGCTTGACCATATGGTACATAAGAAGCGCCCATCAAGCCAATCCAACTTGTGGGAGGTGCTTCAGGAATCATGGGGTGAAACCTTTTCAAATTACCTCAACAAATTGACAACTAGAATGCCAAAGGTCTTCAAGTCTGTAATTGCTGCAAATGGAAGATTCTTTGACGAAAGCAAAGTTTGAAGGACATAATTATTATTTCAATTAAAAACCATTATTTATAACCTTGTCAACGTCTTGACTATATTTCCTATTCATTTTTCAACTCATTTCATGTATGTTTTCATGGAAAACAAGGACATTTCTAAGTGTTCCCAAACTTTGGAACAGTAGTGTAGAAACACTGAATTTTCAGCGTTTCTTTTTAAATAAAGTTGATTAATTATGAAATTATAACAAATATTAATAACGTTCCATCCATGAGGCATCTAGAGGGCGATTTGGTCCTTTGACTGCAGGAAAGGGGTACCTTCAAAACTTTTACTTTGGAGAACCTACTAAATTTGACATTTGGAGAAATGTGGAAAAATGTCAGAGTCTGAAATCAAATTGGTAAATCCATGAGATCTTGTTGGCTTACAATGCCAGGATTGTGGGTGTGATTCCCGGGGTCAGCCAAACTTACAATGTATGCATGCATGACTGTAAGTCGCTTTGGATAAAAGTCTCATAATTGTGTATATTAATATATGATATTATTAAAGGCCAGGCATTGGCTCTGGAAGCTAACATCAAGTCTCAAGTTCACTCATCACGTAGGCATTGAACTTTAGTATCACCAAAGATGGTGGATAAATGAAGATGTCGCATTTAGGCCGTTTACCATTGAAAAAGTTGTCACGGTTCCCCGTCTACTTAAGGGGTGTCTCTCCCAGAGACACCAATGCGATAGCAGCTGGGTATGGTCTGCTTAGTTCATTGACTGTATATGAACCAGAAATAAGGTGCCAATGAAATCTCTCGCTTTCTCTATTGTTTCTGGTATCACCACACCACTTCCCATCCTGAGTCCCTCCTGAGTCCCACTGACAGATATCATCCTCTTGTCAGATCTGATATCCACTACTCAGGTCTGGAGTGTGTCAGTCTCTCAGACCCTGGTGAGTGTGGCGTGCTAACCAGCGCGGCGCCAACAGAAGCAAATAAATAATCTGTGGTTTTATTTCACATTTATTCCAGGTGTAATGAAGACGCGACGGCCTCTGGGCCCATAACCAATGGCGACAGGGTGACACTGATGAATGGTTGAAGGTGCATACGTTACAGTCTAAGGGAGAGGGAGAAGACTGTCAGGCTTCAAGGCTTCAACGGCGATCTGTGTGTGGATAGCGTGATGATGTGATGATGCGTGTGTGTTACATTTGGAAAGGGTTTGAGTCTGCAGGCCTCACAGGAGACTACAGGGCGTGTGTGTTTGTGTGTGTGTGTGTGTGTGTGTGTGCGTGTGTGTGTGTGCGTCTATCTACATTGTATATATTTGTATAATTTAGACTACAGTTAAGACAATAGAACAGCAGTCTATTAGCAGCTGCTTTTTATGGTTGATCTGAATCTGTTGTGACACCACAATGAAATCACTCTGCTGCCTTTGTATCTTCCTAATTTCCGTATCATCATCATCCTCATCTTGCTAGGGGCTGATAAGAGCTAGATTAGTGACGGAAGAGATAACAGACACCCACACTTTACAATTACAACTAAATTGGTGGATTGAGGAGTTGTGTGTAACTTGCTTCAGTATTGATGTCCAGTTTTAATGACATTCTATAGTGATATATTAACCACAATCTTTACTCACAGTCAAGGACAGACTTAGCCATTCAATCTCTCATACTATCACCCTCCAGTCAACCTGTCAATCAATGAATCCATTCATCCACTATGGGACTGCGACAAGGCATGGCACAGCACTTTGTGAAGAGTAACAACAAAGACAGAAATATGATCCAGCAATGTAGTGGACAGGTCAATATTCAGATAGAGACTCTACTGAAGGAGAATTGCTAAAGAGGAGCTCAGTGTTTAGGATTTTGAGTTTGGATTTGGAATCATGTCACACTTCAATCAAAACCTAAATCTAGATTATTACCGACCTGATTTGTTTGTGTTTGTGTGTGAGTGTGTGTGTGTGTGTGTGTGTGTGTGTATGTGTGTGTATGTGTGTGCGTGTGTGTGCGTGTGTGTGTGTGTGTGTGTGTGTGTGTGTGTGAGTGTGTGTGTGTGTGTGTGTGTGTGTGTGTGTGTGTATGTGTGTGTGTGTGTGTGTGTGTGTACTGTTCAGTCTCCTTCTCTGTCCAATTACAGCTATTTGTCCACATAAGGGGAACAGGATGACATGTCAATAATATTTGCTAAAGATTACACCGCTATAGATTACACGGCTATAGATTACACTGCTATAGAATACACTACTATAGATTATACTGCTATAGATAACACACCACTATAGATTATACTGCTATAGATAACACACCGCTATAGATTACACTGCTATAGATTACACTGCTATAGATAACACACCACTATAGATTACACCACTATAGATTACACTGCTATAGATTACACTGCTATAGAATACACTACTATAGATTATACTGCTATAGATTACACTGCTATAGAATACACTACTATAGATTACACGGCTATAGATAACACACCACTATAGATTACACCACTATAGATTACACTGCTATAGATTACACTGCTATAGAATACACTACTATAGATTATACTGCTATAGATAACACACCACTATAGATTATACTGCTATAGATAACACACCGCTATAGATTACACTGCTATAGATTACACTGCTATAGATAACACACCACTATAGATTACACCGCTATAGATTACACTGCTATAGATTACACTGCTATAGATTACACTGCTATAGATTATACTGCTATAGATAACACACCACTATAGATTAAACCGCTATAGATTATACTGCTATAGATTACACTGCTATAGATTACACGGCTATAGATAACACACCACTATAGATTATACTGCTATAGATAACACACCACTATAGATTATACTGCTATAGATAACACACCGCTATAGATTACACTGCTATAGATAGCACACCACTATAGATTATACTGCTATAGATAACACACCGCTATAGATTACACTGCTATAGATAACACACCACTATAGATTATACTGCTATAGATTACACTGCTATAGATTACACCGCTATAGATTACACTGCTATAGATTACACACCACTATAGATTATACTGCTATAGATAACACACCGCTATAGATTATACTGCTATAGATAACACACCGCTATAGATTACACGGCTATAGATAACACACCACTATAGATTATACTGCTATAGATAACACACCACTATAGATTATACTGCTATAGATAACACACCACTATAGATTATACTGCTATAGATAACACACTGCTATAGATAACACACTGTTATAGATAACACACTGCTATAGATAACACACTGCTATAGATAACACACTGCTATAGATAACACACTGCTATAGATGACACACTGCTATAGATAACACACTGCTATAGATAACACACTGCTATAGATGACACACTGCTGTAGATAACACATTTCTATAGATAACACACTGCTGTAGATAACACACTGTTATAGATAACACACTTCTATAGATAACACACTGCTGTGGATAACACACTTCTATAGATAACACACTGCTGTAGATAACACACTGCTATAGATAACACTG
>NC_092114.1:18730553-18767019 GCF_045679555.1 Salvelinus alpinus | reverse complement strand
TTATAGATAAGACAATGCTATTGATAACACACTGCTATAGATAACACACTGCTATAGATAACACTGCTATAGATAACACACTGCTATAGATAACACACTGCTATAGATAACACACTGCTATAGATAACACACTGCTATAGATAACACACTGTTATAGATAACACACTGCTATAGATAACACACTGCTATAGATAACACTGCTATAGATAACACACTGCTATAGATAACACACTGCTATAGATAACACACTGCTATAGATAACACACTGCTATAGAGAACACACTGCTATAGAGAACACACTGCTGTAGATAACACACTGTTATAGATAACACACTACTATAGATAACACTGCTATAGATAACACACTACTATAGATAACACTGCTATAGATAACACACTGCTATAGATAACACTGCTATAGATAACACACTACTATAGATAACACTGCTATAGATAACACTGCTATAGATAACACACTGCTATAGATAACACTGTTATAGATAACACACTGCTATAGATAACACACTGCTATAGATAACACACTGCTATAGATAACACACTGCTATAAATAACACACTGCTATAAATAACACACTGCTATAGATAACACACTGCTATAGATAACACACTGCTATAGAGAACACACTGCTGTAGAGAACACACTGCTGTAGAGAACACACTGCTGTAGATAACACACTGTTATAGATAACACACTGTTATAGATAACACACTGCTATAGATAACACACTGTTATAGATAACACTGCATTAGATAACACTGTTATAGATAACACACTGTTATAGATAACACTGCTATAGATAACACTGCTGTAGATAACACACTGTTATAGATAACACACTGCTATAGATAACACTTCTATAGATAACACACTGCTATGGATAACACTGTGATAGATAACACTATTATAGATAACACTGCTATAGATAACACACTACTATAGATAACACTGTTATAGATAACACTGCTATAGATAACACACTGCTATAGATAACACTGTGATAGATAACACTATTATAGATAACACTGCTATAGATAACACACTCCTATAGATAACACTCCTATAGATAACACACTGCTATGGATAACACTGTGATAGATAACACTCCTATAGATAACACTCCTATAGATAACACACTGCTATAGATAACACGGTGATAGATAACACTGCTATAGATAACACACTCCTATAGATAACACTGTGATAGATAACACTCCTATAGATAACACTCCTATAGATAACACACTGCTATGGAAAGCACTACTCTATATATTTCATGAATTAATTTCGAATACCACCAACCCCACAGGCCTTTTTTGGGTTGGAGGGTTTGTATTTTGTCCTGTAATTCATTCAATGTAGTTGGAGAATCCAGTGGGTTCTGGTAGTCTTTAACTGTTCTGATTCTAAGATTTGTATTTGATCATGTATATGTTTTTGCTGTTTGTTCTTTGTTATAGACCCAAAAAGATTGGAGAAGTGGTTTATCCATACATCTCCATTTTGGATCAATAACTTTTCATGTTGTTGTTTGTTTAGAGCTTTCCAATTTACCCAGAAGTGGTTAGATTCTATGTATTCTTCAATTACATTGAGCTGATTTCTGATGTGCTGTTCCTTCTTTTTCCGTACTGTATTTCTGTATTGTTTTAGTGATTCACCATTGTGAAGGCGTAGACTCAGGTTTTCTGGGTCTCTATGTTTTTGGTTTGAATGGTTTCTCAATTGCTTTTTTAGGTTTTTGCATTCTTCATCAAACCATTTTTCATTGTTGTTAATTTTCTTAGGTTGTCTGCTTGAAATTTTTAGATGCGATAAGGAAGCTGTGAGGTCAAATATACTGTTTAGGTTTTCTACTGCCAAGTTTACATTTAGGTCGCCACAGACTAGTACATGTCCCTGGACCTGGAAATGGTTGATCTCCCCCACTAGGATGGAGAAGCTGTCATCGTTAAAGTATGGGGATTCTATTGGGGGGATATAGGTAGCACACATGAGGACATTTTTCTCTGTTTAGTTAATTTCCTTATTCTTTTCTAGCCAGATGTAAAAGGTTCCTGTTTTGAATAATTTAATAGAGTGGGTTAGGTCTGCTGGTCACGACTTCCACCGAAGTTGGTCCCTCTCCTTGTTCGGGCGGCGTTCGGCGGTCGACGTCACCGGTTTTCTAGTCGCCACCAATCCACGTTTCATTTTACATTTTGTTTTGTCTTCATTGTACACACCTGGTTTCCATTCCATAATCATTGTTCCCTATTTAACTCTCTGGTTTCCCCCTTGGTTTTGTGCGTGTTTGTATTTGTCAAGTTGTCTCGTTTTGTGAACTGGATTATTTGTCTCCTTCATGGAATATTGTTTTTGAGTAAAGTAACGGTTATTACTCATCTCTGTGTCCTGCGCCTGACTCCGCCTTACCAGCATCACCTAGGCTTTTGACACTGCTCTATGCCAAATTAGCATACCCCCTGAGTCTCTTCCCTGTTTCACACCTGGTAGTTTGGTGGATGGGACTCTGTAATCTAGAGGGTAACCAGTGGGTTCATCTCCTTTATACCATGTTTCTTGTAGGATGACAATGTCTGTATTTCCAATTTCTTTGATGAAGTCTTGTTTCCTGCTCTTTAGGCCAAAGGCAGATGACCTCAGATCTTGTATATTGCAGGATCAGATTCTTTCTCTCTTTCTCTCTCTACATCTTCATCACTCTCTCTGATAAACTCACTCCGTCTGACTCTCTTTTCTAGTTGTGACCATAATGTAGCCATAATGTACCCATGATGTGCCCATGATGTACCGATGATGTAGCAATGATGTACCCATGATGCACCTGTGATGTACCCGTGATGTACCTGTGATGTACCCGTGATGTACCCATGATGCACCCGTGATGTACCCGTGATGCACCCGTGATGTACCCGTGATGTACCCGTGATGCACCCGTGATGTACCCGTGATGTACCCGTGATGTACCCGTGATGTACCCGTGATGCACCCGTGATGTACCCGTGATGTACCCGTGATGCACCCGTGATGTACCCGTGATGCACCCGTGATGTACCCGTGATGCACCCGTGATGTACCCGTGATGTACCCGTGACGCACCCGTGACGTACCCGTGATGCACCTGTGATGTACCCATGATGTACCCACGATGTACCCACGATGTACCCACGATGTGCCCACGATGTGCCCATGATGCACCCACGATGCAGCCACGATGTACCCATGATGTACCCGTGATGTACCCGTGATGCACCCGTGACGTAGCCATGATGTACCCATGATGTACCCATGATGTAGCCACGATGTACCCATAATGTACCCGTAATGTACCCGTGATGTACCCGTAATGTACCCGTGATGTACTCATAATGTACTCATATTATACCCATAATGTACCCATGATGTACCCATAATGTACCCATGATATACCCATAATGTACCCATGATGTACCCATGATATACCCATAATGTACCCATGATGTACCCATGATGTACCCATGATGTACCCATGATGTACCCATAATGTACCCATGATGTACCCATGATGTACCCACGATCTTGTTTCCTGCTCTTTAGGCCAAAGGCAGATGACCTCAGATCTTGTATATTGCAGGATCAGATTCTTTCTCTCTTTCTCTCTCTACATCTTCATCACTCTCTCTGATAAACTCACTCCGTCCGACTCTCTTTTCCAGTTGTGACCATAATGTAGCCATAATGTACCCATAATGTACCCATGATGTACCCATGATGTACCGATGATGTAGCAATGATGTACCCATGATGTACCCGTGATGTACCCGTGATGCACCCGTGATGTACCCATGATGCACCCGTGATGTACCTGTGATGTACCCGTGATGTACCCGTGATGCACCCGTGATGTACCCATGATGCACCCGTGATGTACCTGTGATGTACCCGTGATGTACCCATGATGCACCCGTGATGTACCCGTGATGCACCCGTGATGTACCCGTGATGTACCCGTGATGCACTCGTGATGCACCCGTGATGTACCCGTGATGTACCCGTGATGTACCCGTGATGCACCCGTGATGTACCCACGATGTACCCATGATGCACCCGTGATGTACCCGTGATGCACCCGTGATGTACCCATGATGTACCCATGATGTACCCACGATCTTGTTTCCTGCTCTTTAGGCCAAAGGCAGATGACCTCAGATCTTGTATATTGCAGGATCAGATTCTTTCTCTCTTTCTCTCTCTACATCTTCATCACTCTCTCTGATAAACTCACTCCGTCCGACTCTCTTTTCCAGTTGTGACCATAATGTAGCCAAAATGTACCCATAATGTACCCATGATGTACCCATGATGTACCGATGATGTAGCAATGATGTACCCATGATGTACCCGTGATGTACCCGTGATGCACCCGTGATGCACCCGTGACGTAGCCATGACGTACCCACGATGTACCCATAATGTAGCCATGATGTACCCATGATGTACCATGATGTACCCATAATGTACCCATGATGTACCCACGATGTACCCACGATGTGCCCATGATGCACCCATGATGTACCCGTAACGTAGCCATGATGTACCCATGATGTACCATGATGTACCCATAATGTACCCATGATGTACCCACAATGTACCCACGATGTGCCCATGATGCACCCACGATGCAGCCACGATGTACCCATAATGTACCCGTAATGTACCCGTGATGTACTCATAATGTACTCATAATATACCCATAATGTACCCATGATGTACCCATGATGTACCCATGATGTACTCATGATGTAGCCATGATGTACCCACGATGTACCCACAATGTACTCACGATGTACCCATAATGTATCCATAATGGACCCATAATGCACCCATAATGTACTCATGATGTACCCATGATGATCCCATGATGTAGCCGTAATGTACCCATGATGTACCCTTAATGTACTGGCAGGTAGCCTAGTGGTTAGAGTGTTGGGCCAGTAACCGAAAGGTTGGTGGATCGAATCCCCGAGCTGACAAGGTAATAATATGTTCCTCTGCCCCTGAACAAGGCAGTTAAACCACTGTTCCTAGGCCGTCATTGTAAATGAGAATTTGTTTTTAACTGACTTACCTAGTTAAATAAAGGTTAAATAAAAAATAAATAATAATGTACCCCTAATGTCCTATGAATACCAAGACCTCATACAAACATGACATTTGTGTCGAAAAGTTTGTAGTATGTAATTACTTGCCACCTTCACGCCCCCACACATACCCAGACAGATACACACACGCACCCCTCACACCCAGCCAGTTAATGAGAGCCTAGGGCCCAATCCCTAATGAGCACGTATATGTGGGGGGTAATTAACGAGCCTTTGGACTGTGTCTGTGAGATGCGCTAATTAAACTCTGGTGCTGCTGATTTAGCTAATTACCTAATACTACCTAATGCCAGGGCGTCCCACTCCAAAGCATTCCAACCCCGGAACACTGAACACGGGCAACAACACGGTTCCAACGTTGTTAATATCCCGGTGCATTAATCACTAAAATGCCGGCTGCCATGCTACCCATGTCGCCCATGTTGCCATACCCTGGGTGGAGACACAGGGAGGGGAGAGAATCCTCAGGGAATGATTGACACATATTACAGGAACGGGCCACATATTACAGTGCAGGAATCAGGGGAACAATCATGTTGTGATTTGTGGTACAGTATACGACAGGCATATACTGTACTGTAAAGGGGTTACTGTGAATTTGACAGTAGCTTACAGGCAGCTCGATGGCAAGTAACATTCTGTATTTTATATTCAGTAATATAAATACAGTATCAGAGCAAGTATTGTGTAACACAGTACAATACCGTAAAATGTACTGTATTATACTACTAAAAAGTAAATGCTACCCTAATTGGAATGAATGAATGAATGGATGAATGAATGAATGGATGAATGAAATACATTGAGGGGAGAGGTTTGTATGTCACAGTATTTTACTGTTATTACAAGGGACTGGTGCAAGCAGGTTGGGTGCTTGGTAAAGTGTTTACACCATATTAATTAACATTTGGTGTTTTATATCTCTTGCACTTCTACAAGCCTTAACAAAGGCTTCCAAACTGGCAGTGACTACAGGGCAAAACAGAGCAAAAGGACATCAGAAAATGCTCAACCATTTAAGGTTTAAGACTTTCTGCCGGTTCAATCTTACCCTTACATTGTAAATTGCTGGGGCGCTATAACCACATATGAATTATATTGGTACAGCATTCTCACTCCTGGGTGTAACAAATATGACCTCTTATAATGCAGCGACAACAATACCATGCGCCCACTAGTGGTCAAAAGGTTTCTGACTCTCCAAAGATACGGCAAGGTACTGTATTCTGTGAGGTGTAATTACTGTCCAATTTAAAATACAGCAATTTTTCCCCCTTCCACAACATTTTCCCACAATGCACCATAATTTACAGAATGCTGCTGTAAAACATTTCAGAGTATTTTACTGATAATTCACATATAAACAGTTTTCGGTACATGTGGTACAATGGTAAAAACATGTTTGTCTCAGACAAATACACACACACACACACACACACACACACACACACACACACACACACACACACACACACACACACACACACACACACACACACACACACACACACACACACACACACACACACACACACACACACACACACACACACACACACACACACACACACAAACAGTAAAGCTTGTGTAGCGGCCAAATTGCCTTGAGAGGAAGCAATAATTAGTCTGTAGGGTTGGCTGCCTTTAAAGAGCGACTGAACGTGGTGATTCAACATTTATTTCTCTGATGTAAAATGTGGGTATCAATGCCCATTGATACCTGCCATTGGTCAGTTTTGGTGTTGTGAGACTGATGATTTGTTTACATAGGAGGTTAGGATAAGTAAAGTTGAAGGTTAGGATAGTTAACGTTGCAGGTTAGGGGAATTTGTGCGGCAGGTTGGGAGACTGAGGATAAGAGTTAGGCTTAGCTACAATGCTACAGTTGTCAACAACTGTTGTCCCCGACATGAAAGAAATGTCCACGGACCAATGGGGAGCATCCATGGGTGTAACTTGATGTCAAGATACGCCTATATCAGAAAATTTCAGTCCGAAATTACACTCTTCTCCTTGGGGGTGTGGTTTGATACGGCAGTTACTGATGTTTGTCTCATATGAGACACCATAGGAACAAAGTCAGTATCACTTCCTGAAAAAAGCCAGAATGAATATACGATAACACAAGAAATCAGTAATTCATTTAGAAGTTTTTGCCGAGAAGGTTTAAGTCGCGCAAATTTAAATCTAGCTAAGGTGTTTGGTGCAGGACTTCTGTAGTAAAAAAATGTGCAACGTGTTTTGGTCTCACTGTCAGTGTGTTCTGCTGTAGGACTGGACAGAGCGCAATAACTACAGCTGGGTCCTATGTGTATCCTGTGTTAGAGGACAGGTGAGCATTGTCAAAATCACAACTCAACCCTCAAGTAAGTATGGTAGTGGTTAGACACAGCTGGTTACAAGGTAGTAGTTAGACCCAGCTGGTTACAATGTAGTAGTTAGACACAGCTGGTTACATGATAGTGGTTAGACCCAGCTGGTTACATGATAGTAGTTAGACCCAGCTGGTTACATGGTAGTGGTTAGACCCAGCTGGTGACATGGTAGTAGTTAGACCCAGCTGGTGACATGATAGTAGTTAGACCCAGCTGGTTACATGATAGTAGTTAGACCCAGATGGTGACATGGTAGTGGTTAGACCCAGCTGGTTACATGGTAGTGGTTAGACCCAGCTGGTTACATGGTAGTGGTTAGACCCAGCTGGTGACATGATAGTAGTTAGACCCAGCTGGTTACATGGTAGTAGTTAGACCCAGCTGGTTACATGATAGTGGTTGGTAGTGGTTAGACCCAGCTGGTTACATGGTAGTGGTTAGACCCAGCTGGTTACATGGTAGTGGTTAGACCCAGCTGGTTACATGGTAGTGGTTAGACCCAGCTGGTTACATGGTAGTGGTTAGACCCAGCTCGTTACATGGTAGTGGTTAGACCCAGCTCGTTACATGATAGTGGTTGGTAGTGGTTAGACCCAGCTGGTTACATGGTAGTGGTTAGACCCAGCTCGTTACATGGTAGTGGTTAGACCCAGCTGGTTACATGGTAGTGGTTAGACCCAGCTCGTTACATGATAGTGGTTGGTAGTGGTTAGACCCAGCTGGTTACATGGTAGTGGTTAGACCCAGCTCGTTACATGGTAGTGGTTAGACCCAGCTGGTTACATGGTAGTGGTTAGACCCAGCTCGTTACATGATAGTGGTTGGTAGTGGTTAGACCCAGCTGGTTACATGGTAGTGGTTAGACCCAGTGGTTGGTCTACATGGTAGTGGTTAGACCCAGCTGGTTACATGGTAGTGGTTAGACCCAGCTGGTTACGTGGTAGTAGTTAGACCCAGCTGGTTACATGGTAGTGGTTAGACCCAGTGGTTGGTCTACATGGTAGTGGTTAGACCCAGCTGGTTACATGGTAGTGGTTAGACCCAGCTGGTTACATGGTAGTGGTTAGACCCAGCTGGTTACATGGTAGTGGTTAGACCCAGTGGTTGGTCTACATAGTAGTGGTTAGACCCAACTGGTTACATGGTAGTGGTTAGACCCAGCTGGTTAAATGGTAGTGGTTAGACCCAGGTGGTTACATGGTAGTGGTTAGACCCAGCTGGTTACATGGTAGTGGTTAGACCCAGCTCGTTACATGATAGTGGTTAGACCCAGTGGTTGGTCTACATAGTAGTGGTTAGACCCAACTGGTTACATGGTAGTGGTTAGACCCAGCTGGTTAAATGGTAGTGGTTAGACCCAGCTGGTTACATGGTAGTGGTTAGACCCAGTGGTTGGTCTACATAGTAGTGGTTAGACCCAACTGGTTACATGGTAGTGGTTAGACCCAGCTGGTTAAATGATAGTGGTTAGACCCAGGTGGTTACATGATAGTAGTTAGACCCAACTGGTTACATGGTAGTGGTTAGACCCAGCTGGTTAAATGGTAGTGGTTAGACCCAGCTGGTTACATGGTAGTGGTTAGACCCAGCTGGTTACATGGTAGTGGTTAGACCCAGCTGGTTACATGGTAGTGGTTAGACACAGCTGGTTACATGGTAGTGGTTAGACCCAGTGGTTGGTCTACATGGTAGTAGTTAGACCCAGCTGGTTACATGGTAGTAGTTAGACCCAGCTGATTACATGGTAGTGGTTAGACCCAGCTGGTTAAATGGTAGTGGTTAGACAAAGCTGGTTACATGGTAGTGGTTAGACCCAGCTGGTTACATGGTAGTGGTTAGACCCAGCTGGTTACATGATAGTAGTTAGACCCAACTGGTTACATGGTAGTAGTTAGACCCAGCTGGTTACATAGTAGTGGTTAGACCCAGTGGTTGGTCTACATGGTAGTGGTTAGACCCAGCTGGTTACATGGTAGTGGTTAGACCCAGCTGGTTACATGATAGTGGTTAGACCCAGCTGGTTACATGGTAGTGGTTACAAACAGCTGGTTAAATGGTAGTGGTTAGACCCAGCTGGTTACATAGTAGTGGTTAGACCCAGCTGGTGACATGATAGTAGTTAGACCCAGATGGTGACATGGTAGTGGTTAGACCCAGCTGGTGACATGGTAGTGGTTAGACCCAGCTGGTTACATGGTAGTGGTTAGACCCAGCTGGTTACATGGTAGTGGTTACACACAGCTGGTTACATGGTAGTGGTTACACACAGCTGGTTACATGGTAGTGGTTAGACCCAGCTGGTTACATGATAGTAGTTAGACCCAGATGGTGACATGGTAGTGGTTAGACCCAGCTGGTTACATGGTAGTGGTTAGACAAAGCTGGTTACATGGCAGTAGTTAGACCCAGCTGGTTACATAGTAGTGGTTAGACCCAGTGGTTGGTCTACATGGTAGTGGTTAGACACAGCTGGTTACATGGTAGTGGTTAGACCCAGCTGGTTACATGATAGTGGTTAGACCCAGCTGGTTACATGATAGTGGTTAGACCCAGTTGGTTACATGATAGTGGTTAGACCCAGCTGGTGACATGGTAGTGGTTAGACCCAGCTGGTTACATGGTAGTGGTTAGACCCAGCTGGTGACATGGTAGTGGTTAGACCCAGCTGGTGACATGGTAGTGGTTAGACCCAGCTGGTTACATGGTAGTGGTTACACACAGCTGGTTACATGGTAGTGGTTAGACCCAGCTGGTTACATGATAGTAGTTAGACCCAGATGGTGACACGGTAGTGGTTAGACCCAGCTGGTTACATGGTAGTGGTTAGACCCAGCTGGTGACATGGTAGTGGTTAGACCCAGTTGGTTACATGATAGTGGTTAGACCCAGCTGGTTACATGGTAGTGGTTAGACCCAGCTGGTTACATGGTAGTGGTTAGAACCAGCTGGTGACATGGTAGTGGTTAGACCCAGCTGGTGACATGGTAGTGGTTAGACCCAGCTGGTGACATGGTAGTGGTTAGACCCAGCTGGTTACATGATATTGGTTAGACCCAGCTGGTTACATGATAGTGGTTAGACCCAGTTGGTTACATGATAGTGGTTAGACCCAGCTGGTTACATGGTAGTGGTTAGACCCAGCTGGTTACATGGTAGTGGTTAGACCCAGCTGGTGACATGGTAGTGGTTAGACCCAGCTCGTTACATGATAGTGGTTGGTAGTGGTTAGACCCAGCTGGTTACATGGTAGTGGTTAGACCCAGCTGGTTACATGGTAGTGGTTAGACCCAGCTGGTTACATGGTAGTAGTTAGACACAGCTGGTTACATGGTAGTGGTTAGACCCAGCTCGTTACATGATAGTGGTTGGCAGTGGTTAGACCCAGCTGGTTACATGGTAGTGGTTAGACCCAGCTGGTTACATGGTAGTGGTTAGACCCAGCTGGTTACATGGTAGTAGTTAGACACAGCTGGTTACATGGTAGTAGTTAGACCCAGCTGGTTACATAGTAGTGGTTAGACCCAGTGGTTGGTCTACATGGTAGTGGTTAGACCCAGCTGGTTACATGGTAGTGGTTAGACCCAACTGGTTACATGGTAGTGGTTAGACCCAGCTGGTTACATGGTAGTGGTTAGACAAAGCTGGTTACATGGTAGTAGTTAGACCCAGCTGGTTACATAGTAGTGGTTAGACCCAGTGGTTGGTCTACATGGTAGTGGTTAGACCCAGTTAGACCCAGCTGGTTACATGATAGTGGTTAGACACAGCTGGTTACATGGTAGTGGTTAGACCCAGCTGGTTACATGATAGTGGTTAGACCCAGCTGGTTACATGGTAGTGGTTAGACCCAGCTGGTTACATGATAGTGGTTAGACCCAGCTGGTTACATGGTAGTGGTTAGACCCAGCTGGTTACATGATAGTGGTTAGACCCAGCTGATTACATGGTAGTGGTTAGACCCAGCTGGTTACATAGTAGTGGTTAGACCCAGTGGTTGGTCTACATGGTAGTGGTTAGACCCAGCTGGTTACATGGTAATGGTTACACACAGCTGGTGACATGGTAGTGGTTAGACCCAGCTGGTTACATGGTAGTGGTTAGACCCAGCTGGTTACATGGTAGTGGTTAGACCCAGCTGGTTACATAGTAGTGGTTAGACCCAGTGGTTGGTCTACATGGTAGTGGTTAGACACAGATGGTGACATGGTAGTGGTTAGACCCAGCTGGTTACATGATAGTGGTTAGACCCAGCTGGTTACATGATAGTGAATAGACCCAGCTGGTTACATGATAGTAGTTAGACCCAGCTGGTTACATGGTAGTGGTTAGACCCAGCTGGTTACATGATAGTGGTTAGACCCAGCTGGTTACATGATAGTGGTTAGACCCAGCTGGTTACATGATAGTGGATAGACCCAGCTGGTTACATGATAGTAGTTAGACCCAGCTGGTTACATGGTAGTGGTTAGACCCAGCTGAGTACATGGTAGTGGTTAGACCCAGCTGGTTACATGGTAGTGGTTAGACCCAGCTGGTTACATGGTAGTGGTTAGACCCAGTGGTTGGTCTACATGGTAGTGGTTAGACCCAGCTGGTTACATGGTAGTGGTTAGACCCAGCTGGTTACATGGTAGTGGTTACACACGGCAGGTTAAATGCTAGTGGTTAGACCCAGCTGATTACATGGTAGTGGTTAGACCCAGCTGGTTACATGGTAGTGGTTAGACCCAGCTGGTTACATGGTAGTGGTTAGACCCAGCTGGTTACATGATAGTGGTTAGACCCAGCTGGTTACATGGTAGTGGTTAGACCCAGCTGGTTACATGGTAGTGGTTAAACCCAGCTGGTTACATGGTAGTGGTTAGACCCAGTGGTTGGTCTACATGGTAGTGGTTAGACCCAGCTGAGTACATGGTAGTGGTTACACACAGCTGGTTACATGGTAGTGGTTAGACCCAGCTGGTTACATGGTAGTGGTTAGACCCAGCTGGTTACATGGTAGTGGTTACACACGGCAGGTTAAATGCTAGTGGTTAGACCCAGCTGATTACATGGTAGTGGTTAGACCCAGCTGGTTACATGGTAGTGGTTAGACCCAGCTGGTTACATGGTAGTGGTTAGACCCAGCTGGTTACATGATAGTGGTTAGACACAGCTGGTTACATGGTAGTGGTTAGACCCAACTGGTTACATGGTAATGGTTAGACCCAGCTGGTTACATGGTAGTAGTTAGACACAGCTGGTTACATGGTAGTAGTTAGACACAGCTGGTTACATGGTAGTGGTTAGACCCAGTGGTTGGTCTACATGGTAGTGGTTAGACCCAGCTGGTTACATGGTAGTGGTTACACACAGCTGGTTAAATGGTAGTGGTTAGACCCAGCTGATTATATGGTAGTGGTTAGACCCAGCTGATTGCATGGTAGTGGTTAGACCCAGCTGGTTACATGGTAGTAGTTAGACCAAGCTGGTTACAAGGTAGTGGTTAGACCCAGCTGGTTACATGGATGGGGTTAGACCCAGCTGGTTACATGGTAGTGGTTAGACCCAGCTGGTTACATGGTAGTAGTTAGACCAAGCTGGTTACAAGGTAGTGGTTAGACCCAGCTGGTTACATGGATGGGGTTAGACCCAGCTGGTTACATGGTAGTGGTTAGACCCAGCTGGTTGTATGGATGGGGTTAGACCCAGCTGGTTACATGGATGGGGTTAGACCCAGCTGTTTACATGGATGGGGTTAGACCCAGCTGGTTACATGGATGGGGTTAGACCCAGCTGGTTACATGGATGGGGTTAGACCCAGCTGGTTACATGGTAGTGGTTAGACCCATCTGGTTACATGGTAGTAGTTAGACCAAGCTGATTACAAGGTAGTGGTTAGACCCAGCTGGTTACATGGTAGTGGTTAGACCCAGCTGGTTACATGGTAGTAGTTAGACCAAGCTGATTACAAGGTAGTGGTTAGACCCAGCTGGTTACATGGTAGTGGTTAGACCCAGCTGGTTACATGGATGGGGTTAGACCCAGCTGGTTACATGGTAGTGGTTAGACCCAGCTGGTTACATGGTAGTAGTTAGACCAAGCTGATTACAAGGTAGTGGTTAGACCCAGCTGGTTACATGGATGGGGTTAGACCCAGCTGGTTACATGGATGGGGTTAGACCCAGCTGGTTACATGGATGGGGTTAGACCCAGCTGGTTACATGGATGGGGTTAGACCCAGCTGGTTACATGGATGGGGTTAGACCCAGCTGGTTACATGGATGGGGTTAGACCCAGCTGGTTACAAGGCAGTGGTTAGACCCAGCTGGTTACATGGATGGGGTTAGACCCAGCTGGTTACATGGATGGGGTTAGACCCAGCTGGTTAATTGATAGTGGATAGAAACAGCTAGTTACATGATAGTGGTTGGTAATGGTTAGACCCAGGTGGTTACATGGTAGTGGTTAGACCCAACTGGGTACAATGTAGGGGTTAGACACAGATGGTTACAAGGTAGTGGTTACACCCGGCTGCACAGCTATTTTCAGGTCTCTCCAGAGATGTTAGATCGGGTTCAAGTCCGGGCTCTGGCTGGGCCACTCAAAGACATTCAATGACTTGTCCGGAAGCCACTCCTGCGTTGTCTTGGCTGTGTGCTTAGGGTCGTTGTCCTGTTGGAAGGTGAACCTACGCCCCAGTCTGAGGTCCTGAGCACTCTGGAGCAGGTTATTATCAAGGCTCTCTCTGTACTTGTCACGTTCCTGACCTGTTTTATGTTATTTTTTTGTATGTGTTTAGTTGGCGTGAGTTGGGGTGGGCATTATATGTTTTGTGTTTCTTGTTTAGGTCACTTGTAATTAGCCTTATATGGTTCTCAATCAGAGACAGGTGTTTGACGTTTTCCTCTGATTGAGAACCATATATAGGTTGGCTGTTTCACACTGTTTGTTTGTGGGTGGTTGTCTCCTGTGTCTGTGTAAGTGTATGTTACGCCACACGGGACTGTTTTCGGTTTTGTTCGTTTGTTCGGTTTATGTAGTCAGTTTTCCTGTTATTGCGTCCTTCACGTTATATGTAAGTTCGTGTCCAGGTCTGTTGACTGCGTTTGTTATTTTGGTAATTCTCAAGTGTTTCGTGTTCGTCGTGTTTTCTGTTTTGTAAATAAATATAATGTCATCATACCTCGCTGCAAATTGGTCTTCCGATCCCTCTCTCCTCTCCTCGTCCGAGGAGGAGGAAGAACTAGAGTTTCGTTACAGTACTTTGCTCCATTCATCTTTCCCTTGTTCCTGACTAGTCTCCCAGTCCCTGCTGCCAAAATACATTCCCACAGTATGATGCTGCCACCACCATGCTTCACCATAGGGATGGTTCCATGTTTCCTCCAGACGTGACACTGGGCATTCAGAGTTCAATCTTGGTTTCATCAGACCAGAGAATCTTGTTTCTCATGGTAAGACTGGTAAGACATGGTAAGACTCCTTTAGGTGCCTTTTGGCAAACTCCAAGCGGGCTATTATTTGCCTTTTACAGTGGCATGCGAAAGTATTCACCACCTTTGGCACATTTCCTATTTTGATGCCTTACAACCTGGAATTAAAATGGATTTTGGGGGGGTTTGTATCATTTGATTTACACAACATGACTACCACTTTGAAGATGCAAAATATGTTTTATTGTGAAACAAACAAGAAATAAGACAAAAAAAGGGAAAACTTGAGCGTGCAGCCGACGTGAGTAAAACATTTAAACGTGTTAACCCTCGCAAGGCTGCAGGCCCAGACTGCATCCCCAGCCACGTCCTCAGAGCATGCGCAGACCAGCTGGCTGGTGTGTTTACGGACATATTCAATCAATCCTTATCCCAGTCTGCTGTTCCCACATGCTTCAAGAGGGCCACCATTGTTCCTGTTCCCAAGAAAGCTAAGGTAACTGAGCTAAACGACTACCGCCCCGTAGCACTCACTTCCGTCATCATGAAGTGCTTTGAGAGACTAGTCAAGGACCATATCACCTCCACCCTACCTGACACCCTAGACCCACTCCAATTTGCTTACCGCCCCAATAGGTCCAAAGACGATGCAATCGCAACCACACTGCACTAACCCATCTGGACAAGAAGAATACCTATGTGAGAATGCTGTTCATCGACTACAGCTCAGCATTTAACACCATAGTACCCTCCAAACTCGTCATCAAGCTCGAGACCCTGGGTCTCGACCCCGCCCTGTGCAACTGGGTACTGGACTTCCTGACGGGCCGCCCCCAGGTGGTGAGGGTAGGTAACAACATCTCCACCCCGCTGATCCTCAACACTGGGGCCCCACAAGGGTGCGTTCTGAGCCCTCTCCTGTACTCCCTGTTCACCCACGACTGCGTGGCCATGCACGCCTCCAACTCAATCATCAAGTTTGCAGACGACACTACAGTGGTAGGCTTGATTACCAACAACGACGAGACGGCCTACAGGGAGGAGGTGAGGGCCCTCGGAGTGTGGTGTCAGGAAAATAACCTCACACTCAACGTCAACAAAACAAATGAGATGACCGTGGACTTCAGGAAACAGCAGAGGGAGCGCCCCTCTATCCACATCAACGGGACAG
Organism: Salvelinus alpinus; assembly: GCF_045679555.1. Lineage (NCBI taxonomy): Eukaryota > Metazoa > Chordata > Actinopteri > Salmoniformes > Salmonidae > Salvelinus > Salvelinus alpinus. Next base: position 18,750,896 of record NC_092114.1, on the reverse strand, counting down.
TAGTGGAGAGGGTAGTAAGTTTTAAGTTCCTCGGCGTACACAAACTGAATTGGTCCACCCACACAGACAGTGTGGTGAAGAAGGCGCAGCAGCGCCTCTTCAACCTCAGGAGGCTGAAGAAATTTGTCTTGTCACCAAAAGCACTCACAAACTTTTACAGATGCACAATCGAGAGCATCCTGTCGGGCTGTATCACCGCCTGGTACGGCAACTGCTCCGCCCACAACCGTAAGGCTTTCCAGAGGGTAGTGAGGTCTGCACAACGCATCACCGGGGGCAAACTACCTGCCCTCCAGGACACCTACACCACCCGATGCCACAGGAAGGCCATAAAGATCATCAAGGACAACAACCACCCGAGCCACTGCCTGTTCACCCCGCTATCATCCAGAAGGCGAGGTCAGTACAGGTGCATCAAAGCAGGGACCGAGAGACTGAAAAACAGCTTCTATCTCAAGGCCATCAGACTGTTAAACAGACACCACTAACATTGAGTGGCTGCTGCCAACATACTGACTCAACTCCAGCCACTTTAATAATGGAAAAATGTATGTAACATTTTTTTTCACTAGCCACTTTAAACAATGACACTTAATATAATGTTTGCATACCCTACATTACTCATCTCATATGTATATACTGTACTCTATACCATCTACTGCACCTTGCCTATGCCGTTCTGTACCATCACTCATTCATATATTTGTATGTACATATTCTTCATCCCTTTACACTCGTGTGTATAAGGTAGTAGTTGTGAAATTGTTAGGTTAGATTACTCGTTGGTTATTACTGGATTGTCAGAACTAGAAGCACAAGCATTTCGCTACACTCGCATTAACATCTGCTAACCATGTGCATGTGACAAATATAATTTGATTTGATTTGCATAACTATTCACCTCCCCAAAGTCAATACTTTTGTAACAATTACAGCTGCAAGTCTCTTGGGGTATGTCTCTATAAGCTTGGCACATCTAGCCCCTGGGATGTTTAAGATACTGTAGAGACATATTGTTTTACTGACTAAAACTACACACATCATTAATTATAACTTTATGATTCTAATCAATTTCATACAATTATATGGTTTCAGGGTGGAGTATTCTAATCATTCATTTAAACATATAAATTCCATTCACACTAGGCCATTCCAAGACATTTTAATGTTTACCCTTAAATCACTCGATTGTTGCTTTAGCAGTATGCTTAGGGTCATTGTCCTGCTGGAAGGTGAACCTCTGTCCCAGTCTCAAATCTCTGAATGACTGAAACAGGTTTCTCTCAAGAATTTCCCTGTATTTAGCGCCATCCATCATTTCTTCAATTCTGACCAGTTTCCCAGTCCCTGCCGATGAAAAACATCCCCACAGCATGATGCTGCCACCACCATGTTTCACTGTGGGGATTGTGTTCTCGGGGTGATGTGAGGTGTTGGGTTTGCGCCAGACATAGCATTTTCCTTGATAACCAAAAAGCTAGGTTTTAGTCTCATCTGACCAGAGTACCTTCTTCCATATGTTTGGGGAGTCTCCCACATGCCTTTTAGCGAACACCAAACGTGTTTGCTTATTTTTTTCTTCAAGCAATGGCTTTTTTCTGGTCACTCTTCCGTAAAGCCCAGCTCTGTGGAGTGTATGGCTGAAAGTGGTCCTATGGACAGATACTCCAATCTCCTCTGTGGAGCTTTGCACCTCCATCAGGGTTATCTTTGGTCTCTTTGTTGCCTCTCTGGTTAATGCCATCCTTGCCTGGTCCAAGAGTTTTGGTGTGCGGCCCTCTCTTGGCAGGTTTGTTGTGGTGCCATATTCTTTCCATTTTTTAATAATGCATTTAATGGTGCTCCGTGGGATGTTCAAAGTTGCTGATCTTTATTTACAACCCAACCCTGATCTGTATTTCTCCACAACTTTATCCCTGACCCGTTTGAAGAGCTCCTTGGTCTTCATGGTGCCGCTTGCTTGATGGTGCCCATACTTAGTGGTGTTGCAGACTCTGGGGCCTTTCAGAACAGGTGTAAATATATTGAGATCATGTGACAGATTTACATTTACATTTTACATTTAAGTCATTTAGCAGACGCTCTTATCCAGAGCGACTTACAAATTGGATCATGTGACACTTAGATTGCACACAGGTGGACTTTATTTAACTAATTATGTGACTTCTGAAGGTAATTGTTTGCACCAGATCTTATTTAGGGGCTTCATAGCAAAGGGGGTGAATACATATCCACGCACAACTTTTCCGTTTTACATTTCACTTCACCAATTTGGACTATTTTGTGTATGTCCATTACGTGAAATCCAAGTAAAAATCAATTTAAATTACAGGTTGTAATGCAACAAAATAGGAAAAACGCCAAGGGGGATGAAGACTTTTGCAAGGCACTGTACAGAGGATTGGCCACTCTACCATAAAGGCCTGATTGGTGGAGTGCTGCAGAGATGGTTGTCCTTCTGGAAGGTTCTCCCATCTCCACAGAGGAACTCAGGAGCTCTTTCAGAGTGACTTTCAGGTTGATGGTCAACTCCCTGACCATGGCCCTTCTCACCCGATTGCTCAGTTTGGCCGGGCGGCCAGATCTAGGAAGAATCTTGGTGGTTATAAACTACTTCCATTTAAGAATGATGGAGGCCACTGTGTTCTTGGGGACCTTCAATGCTGCAGACATTTCTTGGTACCCTTCCCCAGATGTGTGTCTCAACACTTTTCTGTCACGGAGCTCTACCGACAATTCCTTCGAGCTCATGGCTTGGTTTTTGCACTGACATGCACTGTTGGACCTTTATATAGACTCCCGAGTGGCACAGCGGTCTAAGGCACTGCATCTCTATGCAAGAGGCGTCACTACAGTCCCTGGTTTGAATCCAGGCTGTATCACATCCGGCTGTGATTGGGAGTCCCATTGTGCGGCACACAATTGGCACAGTGTCGTCCTGGTTTGGCAGGGGTAGACCGAAATTGTAAATAAGAATCTGTTCTTAACTGATTTGCCTAGTTATTTTTTTTTTTAAATAGACAGGTGTGTGCCTTTCCAAATCATGTCCAGTCATTTGAATTTGCCACAGGTGGACTCCAATCAAGTTGTAGAAACATTTCAAGGATGATCAATAGAAACAGGATGCACCTGAGCTCAATTTCGAGTCTCATAGCAAAGGGTCTGAATACTTTTGTATTATATTTCTGTTTTTTTAATAAATTAGCGAAAATGTCTAAAAACCTGTTTTCTCTTTGTCATTATGGGGTATTTTGTGTAGATTAATGAGGGAAAAAATTATCTAATACATTTTAGAATAAGGCTGTAATGTAACAAAATGAGGAAAAAGTCAAGGGGTCTGAATACTTTCCAAATGCACTGTATATTTGATGGGGGTATACATAAGGCTTTCAATACACCTTTATGAAACTAAGTGTTGCAGTATCATCGTCCCCCTGGGGTTCAAACTTCTGAGAGGAAATATTAGAAATACATTTTTTATCGCCCCTCTAGCTCCCTTTTATGTCTCTATAATTCAGCCCTTTTCATAGCTACAGCATCTGATTCCAATTAATTTCCTGTGATGGTGGGAGATGGGGACTGTGTTACATTGGCCTGATCAATCATGATCTACACAGGCCTCATCACAGACAGCCTGTATTAGAGATTGAAAGAGAGAGAGAGGAAAGAAGGAAGAAAGAGAGAGGGGTGGAGGGAAGGAGACAGACAACCTGTATTAGATAGAGAGACATTTATTTGAGAGAGCATGAGAGAGAAGAGAGAGAGAGAGTGAGAAAGAGAAGACGCCTTTTATTTGTAGACATGAGCAGATGCAATTGGAATGTGATGGAGAGAGAAAAAAGAGGACAAACTCTCTTCGTTATTATGATATAAAATCCCATCTCTGACAGAGTTGTCAGCGTGAAACAGAATCGCGAAGCTGGCAGTAATTTGACTAGTTTCGTATCTCTGCACCACTGAGTTGGCCGGTGACAACTAGTTGACAGGATGTTGAATATGCAAAGTCTCTCTTCTCTCTCTCGTCCCTTTCCATGTGTGTGTTGGTTGTCATGGTTACCTTGAGGGAAGGCACATACACCTACGTGTTGGTGGTTACAGACAGCGGTAGTCTCAAGAGATCAGGGAGGGTTGCTGGTTCGAAGCCCAGGTCTGACAGGGAGTATGTGGCGGCGAGAGTGAGCCAGGAGTTGCTGGCATTGATGTCTGCCAGCTACTGTCGTTGTGCCCTTAAGCAAGGCACTTAACCCCTTAGCTGCTTAGCTCTAACACTGTGCTGTGTGTGTATGTGTTTTTCAGAGAGCTTCTTCTCTGGCAGATCTTGTTGGCTCTACATGTGTATCTCTCCGGCTCAACCACCTACCACGAATCCAGGTGTTCTTTTAACACTCTTTTGGAAGATGAACGAGGGACTTTTCTCCTCCTCCCTCTCTTCCCTCGTTCCCTACTCCCTCCCGTCCTATCCCTTCGTTCCAAAAAGCGGAGGCCCAGTATTACTGTGACATTATGGGGCCACGGCCCGCCTTGCTAAAATAAACCGCTGCTGGTAAAGCAGGAGTGTGACAGAACGAGGTTACACCACGCTGCCGCACTGCAAATTAATCAAATAAATAAACCAGACATCTAAACAAGGAGGATTTCTCTCTCTCTCTCTCTATATATATATATACAGTATATATATATATACAGTGGGGAGAACAAGTATTTGATACACTGCCGATTTTGCAGGTTTTCCTACTTACAAAGCATGTAGAGGTCTGTAATTTTTATCATAGGTACACTTCAACTGTGAGAGACGGAATCTAAAACAAAAATCCAGAAAATCACATTGTATGATTTTTAAGTAATTAATTTGCATTTTATTGCATGACATAAGTATTTGATCACCTACCAACCAGTAAGAATTCCGGCTCTCACAGACCTGTTAGTTTTTCTTTAAGAAGCCCTCCTGTTCTCCGCTCATTACCTGTATTAACTGCAGCTGTTTGAACTCGTTACCTGTATAAAAGACACCTGTCCACACACTCAATCAAACAGACTCCAACCTCTCCACAATGGCCAAGACCAGAGAGCTGTATAAGGACATCAGGGATAAAATTGTAGACATGCAACAGGCTGGGATGGGCTACAGGACAATAGGCAAGCAGCTTGGTGAGAAGGCAACAACTGTTGGCGCAATTATTAGAAAATGGAAGAAGTTCAAGATGACGGTCAATCACCCTCGGTCTGGGGCTCCATGCAAGATCTCACCTCGTGGGGCATCAATGATCATGAGGAAGGTGAGTTATCAGCCCAGAACTACACGGCAGGACCTGGTCAATGACCTGAAGAGAGCTGGGACCACAGTCTCAAAGAAAACCATTAGTAACACACTACACCGTCATGGATTAAAATCCTGCAGCGCACGCAAGGTCCACCTGCTCAAGCCAGCGCATGTCCAGGCCCGTCTGAAGTTTGCCAATGACCATCTGGATGATCCAGAGGAGGAATGGGAGAAGGTCATGTGGTCTGATGAGACAAAAATAGAGCTTTTTGGTCTAAACTCCACTCGCCGTGTTTGGAGGAAGAAGAAGGATGAGTACAACCCCAAGAACACCATCCCAACCGTGAAGCATGGAGGTGGAAACATCATTCTTTGGGGATGCTTTTCTGCAAAGGGTACAGGATGACTGCACCGTATTGAGGGGAGGATGGATGGGGCCATGTATCGCGAGATCTTGGCCAACAACCTCCTTCCCTCAGTAAGAGCATTGAAGATGGGTCGTGGCTGGGTCTTCCAACATGACAACGACCCGAAACACACAGCCAGGGCAACTAAGGAGTGGCGCCGTAAGAAGCATCTCAAGGTCCTGGAGTGGCCTAGCCAGTCTCCAGACCTGAACCCAATAGAAAATCTTTGGAGGGAGCTGAAAGTCCGTATTGCCCAGCGACAGCCCCGAAACCTGAAGGATCTGGAGAAGATCTGTATGGAGGAGTGGGCCAAAATCCCTGCTGCAGTGTGTGCAAACCTGGTCAAGAACTACAGGAAACGTATGATCTCTGTAATTGCAAACAAAGGTTTCTGTACCAAATATTAAGATCTGCTTTTCTGATGTATCAAATACTTATGTCATGCAATAAAATGCAAATTAATTACTTAAAAATCATACAATGTGATTTTCTGGATTTTTGTTTTAGATTCCGTCTCTCATAGTTGAAGTGTACCCATGATAGAAATTACAGACCTCTACATGCTTTGTAAGTAGGAAAACCTGCAAAATCGGCAGTGTATCAAATACTTGTTCTCCCCACTGTATATCTCTCTCTCTCTCTCTCTCTCTCTCTCTCTCTCTCTCTCTCTCTCTCTCTCTCTCTCTCTCTCTCTCTCTCTCTCTCTCTCTCTCTCTCTCTCTCTCTCTCTCTCTCTCTCTCTCTCTCTCTCTCTCTCTCTCTCTCTCTCTCTCTCTCTCTCTCTCTCTCTCTCTCTCTCTCTCTCTCTCTCTCTCTCTCTCTCTCTCTCTCTCTCTCTCTCTCTCAGAATATATATATATATATTCTAAGTCAGAACCGTCCAGAGTAGTGATGCTAGACGGGCGGGCAGGTGCGTGCAGCGATCGGTTGAAGGGCATGCATTTAGTTTTACTTGCATTTAAGAGCAGTTGGAGGCCACGGAAGGAGAGTTGTATGGCATTGAAGCTCGTCTGGAGGTTAGTTAACACAGCATCCAAAGAAGGGCCAGAAGTATACAGAATGGTGTCGTCTGCGTAGAGGTGGATCAGAGAATCACCAGCAGCAAGAACGACATCATTGATATATTCAGAGAAAAGAGTCGACCCGAGAATTGAACCCTGTGGCACCCCCATAGAGACTGCCAGAGGTCCGGACTACAGGCCCTCAGATTTGACACACTGAACTCTGTCTGAGAAGTAGTTGATGAACCAGGCGAGGCAGTGATTTGAGAAACCAATGCTGTTGAGTCTGCTGATAAGAATGCAGTGATTGACGGAGTCGAAAGCCTTGGCCAGGTTGAAAACGGTTGCACAGTATTGTCTTTTATTGATGGCGGTTATGATGTCGTTTAAGACCTTGAGCGTGGCTGAGTTGCACCCGTGGCCAGCTCGGAAACCAGATTGCATAGCGGAAAGGTACGGTGGGATTCGAAATGTTCGGTGATCTGTTTGTTAACTTGGCTTTCGATAATTTTAGACAGAGAGGGTCCAGATTGTCTAGCCCAGCTGATTTGTAGGGGTCCAGATATTGCAGCTCTTTCAGAACATCAGCTATCTGGATTTGGGTGAAGGAGAAATGGGGGAGGCTTGGGCAAGTTGCTGTGGGGAGTGCAGAGCTGTTGACCGGGGTAGGGGTAGCCAGGTGGAAAGCATGGCCAGCCGTATAAAAATTCTTATTGAAATTCTCAATTATCGTGGATTTATCGTTGGTGACAGTGTTTCCTAGCCTCAGTGCAGTGGGCAGCTGGGAGGAGGTGCTCTTATTCTCCATGGACTTTACAGTGTCCCAGAACTTTTTGGAGTTTGTGCTACAGGATGCAAATTTCTGTTTGAAAAAGCTAGCCTTTGCTTTCCTAACTGCCTGTGTATATTGGTTCCTAACTTCCCTGAAAAGTTGCATATCGCGGGAGCTATTCGATGCTAATGCAGAACGCCACAGGATGTTTTTGTGCTGGTCAAGGGCAGTCAGGTCTAGAGTGAACCAAGGGCTATATCTGTTCCTGGTTCTACATTTTTTGAATGGGGCATGCTTATTTAAGATGGTGAGGAAAGCACTTTTAAAGAATAACCAGGCATCCTTTACTGACGGAATGAGGTCAATATCCTTCCAGGATACGCGGACCAGGTTGATTAGAAAGTCCTGCTTGCTGAAATGTTTTAGGGAGCGTTTTACAGTGATGAGGGGTGGTCGTTTGACACTCAATGTGTCAAGTAATTATCTTTCTGTTTTCTCATGATTTGGTTGGGTCTAATTGTGTTGCTGTCCTGGGTCTCTGTGGGGTGTGTTTGTGTTTGTGAACAGAGCCCCAGGACCAGCTTGCTTAGGGGACTCTTCTCCAGGTTCATCTCTCTGTAGGTGATGGCTTTGTTATGGAAGGTTTGGGAATCACTTCCATTTAGGTGGTTGTAGAATTTAACGGCTCTTTTCTGGATTTTGATAATTAGCGGGTATCGGCCTAATTCTGCTCTGCATTATTTGGTGTTCTGCGTTGTACAGGGAGGATATTTTTGCAGAATTCTGCATGCAGAGTCTCAATTTGGTGTTTGTCCCATTTTATGAATTCTTGTTTGCTGAGCGGACCCCAGACCTCACAACCATAAAGGGCAATGGGTTCTATAACTGGTTCAAGTATTTTTAGTCAGATCCTAAATGGTATGACGAATTTTATGTTCCTTTTGATGGCATAGAATGCCCTTCTTGCCTTGTCTCTCAGATCGTTCACAGCTTTCTGGGAGATACCTGTGGCGCTGATGTTTAGGCCAAGGTATGTATTGTTTTTTGTGTGCTCTAGGGCAACGGTCTAGATGGAATTTGTATTTGTGGTCCTGGCGACTGGACCTTTTTTGGAACACCATTATTTTGGGCTTATTGAGGTTTACTGTCAGGGCTCAGGTCAGGCAGAATCTGTGCAGAAGATCTAGGTGCTGCTGTAGGCCCTCCTTGGTTGGTGACAGAAGCACCAGATCATCAGCAAACAGGAGACATTTGACTTCAGATTCTAGAAGGGTGAGGCCGGGTGCTGCAGACTTTTCTAGTGCCCTCACCAATTCATTGATATATATGTTGCTGAGGGTGGGGCTTAAGCTGCATCCCTGTATCACCCCACGGCCCTGTGTGTGTTTTTTGCCTATTTTAACCTCACACTTGTTGATGGTGTACATGGATTTTATAATGTCGTATGTTTTTCCCCCGACACCACTTTCCATCAAGTTGTATAGCAGACCCTCATGCCAAATTGAGTCAAAGGCTTTTTTGAAATCAACAAGCATGTGAAGACTTTGCCTTTGTTTTGGTTTGTTTGTTTGTCAATTAGGGTGTGGAGGGTGAATATGTGGTCTGTCGTACGATAATTTGGTAAAAAGACAAGTTGACATTTGCTCAGTACATTGTTTTCACTGAGGAAATGTACAAGTCTGCTGTTAACCTCTCTTGGGCACGTGAGACGGTTGTGTCCCACCACTTCAACAGCCAGTGAAACTGCTGGGCGCCAAATTCAAATACAGAAATACTCATTATAAAAATTCAGAAAACAAAACATATTTTACATACAGTGGGGAGAACAAGTATTTGATACACTGACAATTTTGCAGGTTTTCCTACTTACAAAGCATGTAGAGGTCTGTAATTTTTATCATAGGTACACTTCAACTGTGAGAGAAGGAATCTAAAACAAAAATCCAGAAAATCACATTGTATGATTTTTAATTAATTAATTTGCATTTTATTGCATGACATAAGTATTTGATACATCAGAAAAGCAGAACTGAATATTTGGTACAGAAACCTTAGTTTGCAATTACAGAGATCATACGTTTCCTGTAGTTCTTGACCAGGTTTGCACACACTGCAGCAGGGATTTTGGCCCACTCCTCCATACAGACCTTCTCCAGATCCTTCAGGTTTCGGGGCTGTCGCTGGGCAATACGGACTTTCGGCTCCCTCCAAAGATTTTCTATTGGGTTCAGGTCTGGAGACTGGCTAGGCCACTCCAGGACCTTGAGATGCTTCTTACGGAGCCACTCCTTAGTTGCCCTGGCTGTGTGTTTCGGGTCGTTGTCATGCTGGAAGACCCAGCCACGACCCATCTTCAATGCTCTTACTGAGGGAAGGAGGTTGTTGGTCAAGATCTCGCGATACATGGCCCCATCCATCCTCCCTTCAATACGGTGCAGTCGTCCTGTCCCCTTTGCAGAAAAGCATCCCCAAAGAATGATGTTTCCACCTCCATGCTTCACGGTTGGGATGGTGTTCTTGGGGTTGTACTCATCCTTCTATTCCTCCAAACACGGCGAGTGGAGTTTAGAGCAAAAAGCTCTATTTTTGTCTCATCAGACCACATGACCTTCTCCCATTCCTCCTCTGGATCATCCAGATGGTCATTGGCAAACTTCAGACGGGCCTGGACATGCGCTGGCTTGAGCAGGGGGACCTTGCGTGCGCTGCAGGATTTTAATCCATGACGGCGTAGTGTGTTACTAATGGTTTTCTTTGAGACTGTGGTCCCAGCTCTCTTCAGGTCATTGACCAGGTCCTGCCGTGTAGTTCTGGGCTGATCCCTCACATTCCTCATGATCATTGATGCCCCACGAGGTGAGATCTTGCATGGAGCCCCAGACCGAGGGTGATTGACCGTCATCTTGAACTTCTTCCATTTTCTAATAATTGTGCCAACAGTTGTTGCCTTCTCACCAAGCTGCTCGGCTATTGTCCTGTAGCCCATCCCAGCCTTGTACAGGTCTACAATTTATCCCTGATGTCCTTACACAGCTCTCTGGTCTTGGCCATTGTGGAGAGGTTGGAGTCTGTTTGATTGAGTGTGTGGACAGGTGTCTTTTATACAGGTAACGAGTTCAAACAGGTGCAGTTAATACAGGTAATGAGTGGAGAACAGGAGGGCTTCTTAAAGAAAAACTAACAGGTCTGTGAGAGCCGGAATTCTTACTGGTTGGTAGGTGATCAAATACTTATGTCATGCAATAAAATGCAAATTAATTACTTAAAAATCATACAATGTGATTTTCTGGATTTTTGTTTTAGATTCCGTCTCTCACAGTTGAAGTGTACCTATGATAAAAATGACAGACCTCTACATGCTTTGTAAGTAGGAAAACCTGCAAAATCGGCAGTGTATCAAATACTTGTTCTCCCCACTGTAGGTTTAAAGATTAACTTCTTGTGAATCCAACCACAGTGTCAGATTTTAAAAATGCTTTATGGCGAAAGCATACATTACGATTATGAGAACATAGCCCACAAGACAAATCATTACAAACAGTAGCCAGCCAGATAGAACAGTTACACAATTTAGAAATAGAGATAAAATGAATCCCTTACCTTTGATGATATTCATATGGTTGCACTCAGCAGACATTCATTTACTCAATAAATGTTCCTCTTGTTCGATAAAGTCTCTTTATACCCAAAAACCTCAGTTTTGTTCCCGCGTTTTCTTCAGTAATCCACAGGCTGAAACGCAGTCAAAACAGGAAGACAAAAAAAATCCAAATTGTATCCATAAAGTTCATAGAAACATGTCAAACAATGTTTATATTCAAACCTCAGGTTCTTTTTAGCCTAAATAATTGATACTATTTCAACCGGACAATAACGTCGTCAATATAAAATGTAAACAAGAAACGCACTCTCTCGTTCTTGCGCAGGAAAAAGCTCCGTGAAACTTTAGGGTCCACTCATTCAGACTGCTCTTACTTCCTCATTTTTCGGAATACAAGACTGAAACACATTCTAAAGACTGTTGACATCTAGTGGAAGGCATAGAAATTGCGAGTCCTAAGTCAAGGGATACTGTAATGGCATTGAATAGAAAACTACAAACCAAAAAACAACAACTTCCTGAATGGATTTTTCTCAGGTTTTCGCCTGCCAAATCAGTTCTGTTAAACTCACAGACACTATTGTAACAGTTTTGGAAACTTTAGAGTGTGTTCTATCCAAATCTACCAGTTATATGCATATCATATCTTCTGTGCCCAAGAAACAGGCCGTTTAATTTGGGCATGCATTTCATCCAAAACTCTGAATGCTGCCCCCTACCCTAGAGAAGTTAAGGACACACTCGCCGTCTGTGTTTGTTCTCTCACTCTTACCATTCATATACACAACACTCTCTCTTTTGCTCGTTCGCACACTGTTACGTTCCCCAGTTTCTGTGTTGTAGTTTGTATTTGAGTGTGTGTGTTTCAGAAGATGGCTTCCTGTAATTCTCCCCAAGCAGCTGATTGGTCGGCCCCAATTGATGATTGGAGAGCTGACCCCGCCCCCTCGTCAAGACGCAGCTGTTTCTAATTACCCATTCCGTCTGAAGCTATATAAAAGCCAGTGTTCTGTTGTTCAGAAGGGAGAGATCATAGGCAGGCTTAAATCAGTGCTGGGAGAAGATTGCAGAAAGATTGATTGTGATAGAGAGATTGCAGAGAGAGATCATAGGCAGGCTTAAATCAGTGCTGGGAGAAGATTGCAGAAAGATTGATTGTGATAGAGAGATCATAGGCAGGCTTAGATCATTCCTGGGAGAAGATTGCAGAAAGATTGATTGTGATAGAGAGATTGCAGAGAGAGATCATAGGCAGGCTGAGATCATTGCTGGGAGAAGATTGCAGAAAGATTGATTGTGATAGAGAGATCATAGGCAGGCTTAGATCATGGCAGGCTGAGATCATTGCAGGCTGAGATCATTGCAGGCAGAGATCATTGCTGGAGAGAATGAATGTGATATAGATCATTGCAGGCTGAGATCATTGTCCAAGATGGCGTAGCAGTCAGATGTCCTTTGTCCTCGTCCTGTCCCGTGTATATATTTTTTATATATTTTTCTTCGCATTTCTTTTTATATATATATTTTTTCTTCTTAAAAACTCAACTTCAAAACACTCTCCTGCAACCTACCTCACCAAATGTGGTGCGGATCTGTTTTTTTTCTCTCCTCAAAGGTATTATTCACCTCGTATCCGAAATCTACAACAGAAGCTAGCCAGAAGTTAGCCAGCTCACAAGCTAACGTGAGTAGTTCAGCTAACCACAGCTAGCGCTTATCAGCTATCCTTTAGCTCGGAAAACTATTGCCAGTTTTGTACAACGCGACTCAGACCAGAGCATACCAGACCTATTTTCTCTCCATATCCCCGGATTTTTACCGCAAGCTCTGGACATTTACACCTGGATCTTGCAGCTAACTAGCTGCTATCCGAGTGACTATTGGCTAACATCAATTCCGGAGCAAACACCAATTATCCCGGAGCTAGCCAGCTGAAGAGTTCCATCAGCCACTCCTGGGCTACAATCACCTATCCGGACCCGTTTTACTGCCGATGCGGAGCCCCACCGGGCCTTCACGACTGGGATACCGACGTTATCTGCCCGAGGGAGTTATTCATCTAGCCAGAAGTTAGCCAGCTCACAAGCTAACGTGAGTAGTTCAGCTAACCACAGCTAGCGCTTATCAGCTATCCTTTAGCTCGGAAAACTATTGCCAGTTTTGTACAACGCGACTCAGACCAGAGCATACCAGACCTATTTTCTCTCCATATCCCCGGATTTTTACCGCAAGCTCTGGACATTTACACCTGGATCTTGCAGCTAACTAGCTGCTATCCGAGTGACTATTGGCTAACATCAATTCCGGAGCAAACACCAATTATCCCGGAGCTAGCCAGCTGAAGAGTTCCATCAGCCACTCCTGGGCTACAATCACCTATCCGGACCCGTTTTACTGCCGATGCGGAGCCCCACCGGGCCTTCACGACTGGGATACCGACGTTATCTGCCCGAGGGAGTTATTCATCTAGCCAGAAGTTAGCCAGCTCACAAGCTAACGTGAGTAGTTCAGCTAACCACAGCTAGCGCTTATCAGCTATCCTTTAGCTCGGAAAACTATTGCCAGTTTTGTACAACGCGACTCAGACCAGAGCATACCAGACCTATTTTCTCTCCATATCCCCGGATTTTTACCGCAAGCTCTGGACATTTACACCTGGATCTTGCAGCTAACTAGCTGCTATCCGAGTGACTATTGGCTAACATCAATTCCGGAGCAAACACCAATTATCCCGGAGCTAGCCAGCTGAAGAGTTCCATCAGCCACTCCTGGGCTACAATCACCTATCCGGACCCGTTTTACTGCCGATGCGGAGCCCCACCGGGCCTTCACGACTGGGATACCGACGTTATCTGCCCGAGGGAGTTATTCATCTAGCCAGAAGTTAGCCAGCTCACAAGCTAACGTGAGTAGTTCAGCTAACCACAGCTAGCGCTTATCAGCTATCCTTTAGCTCGGAAAACTATTGCCAGTTTTGTACAACGCGACTCAGACCAGAGCATACCAGACCTATTTTCTCTCCATATCCCCGGATTTTTACCGCAAGCTCTGGACATTTACACCTGGATCTTGCAGCTAACTAGCTGCTATCCGAGTGACTATTGGCTAACATCAATTCCGGAGCAAACACCAATTATCCCGGAGCTAGCCAGCTGAAGAGTTCCATCAGCCACTCCTGGGCTACAATCACCTATCCGGACCCGTTTTACTGCCGATGCGGAGCCCCACCGGGCCTTCACGACTGGGATACCGACGTTATCTGCCCGAGGGAGTTATTCATCTAGCCAGAAGTTAGCCAGCTCACAAGCTAACGTGAGTAGTTCAGCTAACCACAGCTAGCGCTTATCAGCTATCCTTTAGCTCGGAAAACTATTGCCAGTTTTGTACAACGCGACTCAGACCAGAGCATACCAGACCTATTTTCTCTCCATATCCCCGGATTTTTACCGCAAGCTCTGGACATTTACACCTGGATCTTGCAGCTAACTAGCTGCTATCCGAGTGACTATTGGCTAACATCAATTCCGGAGCAAACACCAATTATCCCGGAGCTAGCCAGCTGAAGAGTTCCATCAGCCACTCCTGGGCTACAATCACCTATCCGGACCCGTTTTACTGCCGATGCGGAGCCCCACCGGGCCTTCACGACTGGGATACCGACGTTATCTGCCCGAGGGAGTTATTCATCTAGCCAGAAGTTAGCCAGCTCACAAGCTAACGTGAGTAGTTCAGCTAACCACAGCTAGCGCTTATCAGCTATCCTTTAGCTCGGAAAACTATTGCCAGTTTTGTACAACGCGACTCAGACCAGAGCATACCAGACCTATTTTCTCTCCATATCCCCGGATTTTTACCGCAAGCTCTGGACATTTACACCTGGATCTTGCAGCTAACTAGCTGCTATCCGAGTGACTATTGGCTAACATCAATTCCGGAGCAAACACCAATTATCCCGGAGCTAGCCAGCTGAAGAGTTCCATCAGCCACTCCTGGGCTACAATCACCTATCCGGACCCGTTTTACTGCCGATGCGGAGCCCCACCGGGCCTTCACGACTGGGATACCGACGTTATCTGCCCGAGGGAGTTATTCAGCTGGCCCCTCCATCGCGACGTAACCTGAACGCCCATATGCTAACTGCGGCCCGCTAATCGTTAGCTGTCTTGAGCATATCGGCTGCTATCTGAACAGGTCTATCGAACAATCTTACGCCGCGGGCTAGCTTAGTGGAGGCCTCACTGCTCCATCTACGGCTGCCCCCTGGACACTATGATCACTTGGCTACATAGCTGATGCTTGCTTGACTGTCCATTAATTCACGGTACTCCATTCCGTTTATTTGTGTTTTATCTGTCGGCTCTGTGCTTTAACTCAGGATCTGTGTGTAGTTAATCCGACCCTCTCTGCCTAGCCGTCGCCATTTTTACCTGCTGCTGCTGTGTTAACTGACTAGCTGCTGTTATCTCACCTGTTGTTTTAGCTAGCTCTCCCAATCAAGACCTGCAATCACTTTATGCCTTATTGTATGTCTCCCTCAAATATCAATATGCCTTGCATACTGTTGTTCAGGCTAGTTATCATTGTTTTGGTTTGCAATGGACCCCGTAGTTCCACTCTCCGTACCTCCGATACCTCCTTTGTCCCACCCCCCACACATGCGGTGACCTCACCCATTGAGACCAGCATGTCCAGAGATACAACCTCTCTTATCATCACCCAGTGCCTGGGCTTGCCTCCGCTGTAGCCACGCCCCACCATACCCCTGTCTGCACATTATGCCCAGAATCTATTCTACCACGCCCATAAATCTGCTCCTTTTATTCTTTGTCCCCAACGCTCTAGGCGACCAGTTTTGATAGCCTTTAGCCGCACCCTCATCCTACTACTCCTCTGTTCCTCGGGTGATGTGGAGGTAAACCCAGGCCCTGCATGTCCCCAGTCACCCTCATTTGTTGACTTCTGTGATCGAAAAAGCCTTGGCCTCATGCATGTCAACATCAGAAGCCTCCTCCCTAAGTTTGCCTTACTCACCGCTTTAGCACACTCTGCCAACCCTGATGTCCTTGCCGTGTCCGAATCCTGGCTTAGGAAGGCCACCAAAAATTCTGAGATTTCCATACCCAACTATAACACTTTCCGTCAAGATAGAACTGCCAAAGGGGGAGGAGTTGCAATCTACTGCAGAGATAGCCTGCAAAGTTCTGTCATACTTTCCAGGTCTATGCCCAAACAGTTCGAACTTCTAATTTTAAAAATTAATCTCTCCAGAAATAAGTCTCTCACTGTTGCCGCCTGCTACCGACCCCCCTCAGCTCCCAGCTGTGCCCTGGACACCATCTGTGAATTGATCGCTCCCCATCTAGCTTCAGAGTTTGTTCTGTTAGGTGACCTAAACTGGGATATGCTTAACACCCCGGCAGTCCTACAATCCAAGCTTGATGCCCTCAATCTCACACAAATCATCAAGGAACCCACCAGGTACAACCCTAAATCCGTAAACATGGGCACCCTAATAGACATTATCCTGACCAACCTGCCCTCCAAATACACCTCTGCTGTCTTCAATCAAGATCTCAGTGATCACTGCCTCATTGCCTCATTGCCTGTATCCGCCACGGGTCCGCGGTCAAACGACCACCCCTCATCACTGTCAAACGCTCCCTAAAACACTTCTGCGAGCAGGCCTTTCTAATCGACCTGGCCCGGGTACCCTGGAAGGATATTGACCTCATCCCGTCAGTTGAGGATGCCTGGTCATTCTTTAAATGTTACTTCCTCACCATATTAGACAAGCATGCTCCGTTCAAAAAATGCAGAACCAAGAACAGATATAGCCCTTGGTTCACTCCAGACCTGACTGCCCTCGACCAGCACAAAAACATCCTGTGGCGAACTGCAATAGCATCGAAGAGCCCCCGCGATATGCAACTGTTCAGGGAAGTCAGGAACCAATACACGCAGTCAGTCAGGAAAGCAAAGGCCAGCTTTTTCAAGCAGAAATTTGCATCCTGTAGCTCTAACTCCAAAAAGTTCTGGGATACTGTAAAGTCCATGGAGAACAAGAGCACCTCCTCCCAGCTGCCCACTGCACTGAGGCTAGGTAACACGGTCACCACCGATAAATCCGTGATAATCGAAGACTTCAACAAGCATTTCTCAATGGCTGGCCATGCCTTCCTCCTGGCGACTCCAACCTTGGCCAACAGCCCCGCCCCCTCCGCTGCTACTCGCCCAAGCCTCCCCAGCTTCTCCTTTACCCAAATCCAGATAGCAGATGTTCTGAAAGAGCTGGAAAACCTGGACCCATACAAATCAGCTGGGCTTGACAATCTGGACCCCCTATTTCTGAAACTGTCCGCCGCCATTGTCGCACCCCCTATCACCAGCCTGTTCAACCTCTCCTTCGTATCATCTGAGATCCCCAAGGATTGGAAAGCTGCCGCGGTCATCCCCCTCTTCAAAGGGGGAGACACCCTGGACCCAAACTGTTACAGACCTATATCCATCCTGCCCTGCCTATCTAAGGTCTTCGAAAGCCAAGTCAACAAACAGATCACTGACCATCTCGAATCCCACCGTACCTTCTCCGCTGTGCAATCCGGTTTCCGAGCCGGTCATGGGTGCACCTCAGCCACGCTCAAGGTACTAAACGATATCATAACCGCCATCGATAAAAGACATTACTGTGCAGCCGTCTTCATCGACCTGGCCAAGGCTTTCGACTCTGTCAATCACCATATTCTTATCGGCAGACTCAGTAGCCTCGGTTTTTCTAATGACTGCCTTGCCTGGTTCACCAACTACTTTGCAGACAGAGTTCAGTGTGTCAAATCGGAGGGCATGTTGTCCGGTCCTCTGGCAGTCTCTATGGGGGTACCACAGGGTTCAATTCTCGGGCCGACTCTTTTCTCTGTATACATCAATGATGTTGCTCTTGCTGCGGGCGATTCCCTGATCCACCTCTACGCAGACGACACCATTCTATATACTTCCGGCCCTTCCTTGGACACTGTACTATCTAACCTCCAAACGAGCTTCAATGCCATACAACACTCCTTCCGTGGCCTCCAACTGCTCTTAAACGCTAGTAAAACCAAATGCATGCTTTTCAACCGTTCGCTGCCTGCACCCGCACGCCCGACTAGCATCACCACCCTGGACGGTTCCGACCTAGAATATGTGGACATCTATAAGTACCTAGGTGTCTGGCTAGACTGCAAACTCTCCTTCCAGACTCATATCAAACATCTCCAATCCAAAATCAAAGCAAGAATCGGCTTTCTATTCCGCAACAAAGCCTCCTTCACTCACGCCGCCAAACTTACCCTAGTAAAACTGACTATCCTACCGATCCTCGACTTCGGCGATGTCATCTACAAAATAGCTTCCAATACTCTACTCAGCAAACTGGATGCAGTTTATCACAGTGCCATTCGTTTTGTTACTAAAGCACCTTATACGACCCACCACTGCGACCTGTATGCCCTAGTCGGCTGGCCCTCGCTACATGTTCGTCGTCAGACCCACTGGCTCCAGGTCATCTACAAGGCTATGCTAGGTAAAGTGCCGCCTTATCTCAGTTCACTGGTCACGATGGCTACACCCACCCGCAACACGCGCTCCAGCAGGTGTATCTCACTGATCATCCCTAAAGCCAAAACCTCATTTGGACGCCTTTCCTTCCAGTTCTCTGCTGCCTGCGACTGGAACGAATTGCAAAAATCTCTGAAGTTGGAGACTTTTATCTCCCTCAACAACTTTAAAAATCTGCTATCCGAGCAGCTAACCGATCGCTGCAGCTGTACATAGTCCATCTGTAAACTACCCACCCAATTTACCTACCTCACCCCCCATACTGCTTTTATTTATTTACTTTTCTGCTCTTTTGCACACCAGTATCTCTTCTTGCACATGATCATCTGATGATTTATCACTCCAGTGTTAATCTGCTAAATTGTAATTATTCGATTTATTGCCTACCTCATGCCTTTTGCACACATTGTATATAGATTCTCTTTTTTTTTTCTACCATGTTATTGACTTGTTTATTGTTTACTCCATGTGTAACTCTGTGTTGTCTGTTCACACTGCTATGCTTTATCTTGGCCAGGTCGCAGTTGCAAATGAGAACTTGTTCTCAACTAGCCTACCTGGTTAAATAAAGGTGAAATAAATAAAATAAAAATTGCTGGAGAGAAGATTGCAGAAAGATTGATTGTGATAGAGAGATCATTGTAGGCTGAGATCATTGCTGGAGAGATTGAATGTTATATAGATCATTGCTGAGAGAGGAGGTTGATGGCTGAGGGTTATAGCATGTTGGTCGTTGGTATGTACTGTGTTAGTTGTTGCTGGGAGCAGTTGGTATGTACTGTGTTAGTTGTTGCTGGGAGCAGTTGGTATGTACTGTGTTAGTTGTTGCTGGGAGCAGTTGGTATGTACTGTGTTAGTTGTTGCTGGGAGCAGTTGGTATGTTCTGTGTTAGTTGTTGCTGGGAGCAGTTGGTATGTACTGTGTTAGTTGTTGCTGGGAGCAGTTGGTATGTACTGTGTTAGTTGTTGCTGGGAGCAGTTGGTATGTACTGTGTTAGTTGTTGCTGGGAGCAGTTGGTATGTATTGTGTTAGTTGTTGCTGGGAGCAGTTGGTATGTACTGTGTTAGTTGTTGCTGGGAGCAGTTGGTATGTACTGTGTTAGTTGTTGCTGGGAGCAGTTGGTATGTATTGTGTTAGTTGTTGCTGGGAGCAGTTGGTATGTATTGTGTTAGTTGTTGCTGGGAGCAGTTGGTATGTACTGTGTTAGTTGTTGCTGGGAGCAGTTGGTATGTATTGTGTTAGTTGTTGCTGGGAGCAGTTGGTATGTACTGTGTGAGAATGTTGCTCAGATAGAGCTTATTGGATGTCCTTTGTTTCTTAGTTTGTTTGAGATATCGTTTGATATTCTGTTTCATTTGTTCCCAGGGGGGAAGGGGAAGGCACCTAGGGAGTGCTTAGGCAAGAGGCCCGCGGGCATACATATACCCGTAGTATATTCACTGTCTAGGCACACTAGGTAAGACCTGGGCGGACCACCCCCTGTATTTTGGTTGGCGCACCAGGCGGTGCTAAGTTAGGTAAGTAGTGGGTAGGCAGGTTAGATAGGAGAGGGGGGGGGGGGGGGCTTTGACATTTACTTTCTTTGCTTTGGTTCCGTTCAGCCCCTTTTCCCCATATTACCATGTAAAGGAATAAAATCCTAGTAAACGGTCAATTCTGCCTTTTGTTGTCCTTTCTCGCACCTACAGTCCCATACCTATTTCACTTCA
>NC_092114.1:18505553-18725553 GCF_045679555.1 Salvelinus alpinus | reverse complement strand
ACCCTGTGTGAAGAAATGTGTGTGTTTTTTGCCAATTTTAACCGCACACTTGTTGTTTGTGTACATGGATTTTATAATGTCGTATGTTTTACCCCCAACACCACTTTCCATCAATTTGTATAGCAGACCCTCATGCCAAATTGAGTCGAAGGCTTTTTTGAAATCAACAAAGCATGAGAAGACTTTGCCTTTGTTTTGGTTTGTTTGGTTGTCAATTAGGGTGTGTAGGGTGACTACATGGTCTGTTGTACGGTAATTTGGTAAAAAGCCAATTTGACATTTGCTCAGTACATTGTTTTCATTGAGGAAATGTACGAGTCTGCTGTTAATGATAATGCAGAGGATTTTCCCAAGGTTACTGTTGACGCATATTCCACGGTAGTTATTGGGGTCAAATTTGTCTCCACTTTTGTGGATTGGGGTGATCAGTCCTTGGTTCCAAATATTGGGGAAGATGCCAGAGCTAAGGACAATGTTAAAGAGTTTTAGTATAGCCAATTGGAATTTGTTGTCTGTATATTTGATCATTTCATTAAGGATACCATCAACACCACAGGCCTTTTTGGGTTGGAGGGTTTTTATTTTGTCCTGTAACTCATTCAAGGTAATTGGAGAATCCAGTGGGTTCTGGTAGTCTTTAATAGTTGATTCTAGGATTTGTATTTAATCATGTATATGTTTTTGCTCTTTATTCTTTGTTATAGAGCCAAAAAGATTGGAGAAGTGGTTTACCCATACATCTCCATTTTGGATAGATAATTCTTTGTGTTGTTGTTTGTTTAGTGTTTTCCAATTTTCCCAGAATTGGTTAGAGTCTATGGAGTCTTCAATTACATTGAGCTGATTTCTGACGTGCTGTTCCTTCTTTTTCCGTAGTGTATTTCTGTATTGTTTTAGTGATTCACCATAGTGAAGGAGTAGACTCAGGTTTTCCGGGTCTCTATGTTTTTGGTTGGACAGGTTTCTCAATTTATTTCTTAGATTTTTGCATTCTTTATCAAACCATTTGTCATTGTTGTTCATTTTCTTCAGTTTTCTATTTGAGATTTTTAGATTTGATAGGGAAGCTGAGAGGTCAAATATACTGTTAAGATTTTCTACTGCCAAGTTTACACCTTCACTATTGCAGTGGAACATTTTACCCAGGAAGTTGTCTAAAAGGGATTGAATTTGCTGTTGCCTAATTGTTTTTTGGTAGGTTTCCAAACTGCATTCCTTCCATCTATAGCATTTCTTAATGTTACTCAGTTCCTTTGGCTTTGATGCATCATGATTGAGTATTGCTCTGTTCAAGTAAACTGTGATTTTGCTGTGGTCTGATAGGGGTGTCAGTGGGCTGACTGTGAACGCTCTGAGAGACTCTGGGTTGAGGTCAGTGATAAAGTAGTCTACAGTGCTACTGCCAAGAGATGAGCTATAGGTGAACCTACCATAGGAGTCCCCTCGAAGCCTACCATTGACTATGTACATACCCAGCGTGCGACAGAGCTGCAGGAGTTGTGACCCGTTTTTGTTGGTTATGTTTTCATAGTTGTGCCTAGGGGGGCATATGGGGGAGGGAATGCTGTCACCTGCAGCATCTCTCTCTCTCTCTCTCTCTCCCTCTCTCTCTCTCTCTCTCTCTCTCTCTCTCTCTCTCTCTCTTTTTCTCTCTCTCTCTCTCTCTCTTTCCCCTCCCTCTCTTTTTATCTTTCCCTCTCTCTTTTTATCTTTCCCTCTCTCTTTCTCTCTTCCTCTTTCTCTCTCTCTCTCTCTCTCTCTCTCTCTCTCTCGGTGCATGCTGGGTGTTTTTGGAGTCTGAGTGTTTGGTGTGGAAAGCTCTATCCTAACTAACTTTCTTGATTCTTTTCTTTACATGTTATTTTCTATGGTGGAGGGTTAATGCAATATTTGTTTTTGGCGGTATCCAAAGTTTTTTTTTCAAAGTTAGGGTGGAAGAGGACAGAGTAACTTTCCTGGGGGTTGGAAGGTGTAGTGTGCGCAATGGCTTCTCAGCCTAGCGCGGAGGAGACGCTGTCTATACAGCATGGATTCAGGTGTGTTCCTGAGAACGGAGTTAAGGTGGAGGAGGTTCTGCTCGCGGTCGGTGAACAGGTAGGAGCTGAGTTTATACATTCTGCTTCTAGAATGAACAAAGCTGTGGTTGTGTTCATGAAAAGGGCTAATTTGGTCGGTAGGCTAATTGCTAGCGGAATATTTGTAAGGGATGTGTTGGTGTCAATTTCACCTCTCTCTACCCCTTCAACAAGAGTTGTAGTGGCAAATTTGCCTCCGTTTATCACGGATGATCAAATTAGGAAAGAGCTGAGTCGTTTTGGTAAGTTTGCTAGCGGTTTCCGTGTACTGTCAGCAGGGTTTCAGGCAGATGCCGTTAAACACGTTGTTTCGTTCCGGAGGCAAGTGTTTATGTTTCTGAACAACAACGAGCAACAGCTAAATGTGCATTTTAAAGTGAGGCATGGGGAGGGGCTCTATGCAGGTTTTGCCAGCACAGATAGTCTACGGTGTTTTGAATGTGGGGATTTGGGGCACAAGAGCTTTGCGTGCCCACATAAAGGCCGTAGACAAGGTGAGGATACAAGCGCAAATGGGGGAAATCGAGGTCAAAATGCAGGGGGTAAGGAGATGCAGACAGCAGAGGCTGGGCCTAGTCAGTCTAGAGATGGTGGTGTAGATGAGGCTGGGCCTAGTCAGGCTAGAGATGGTAGGGTAGTGGAGGCTGGGTCTAGTCAGGCTAGAGATGGTGGAGAAGCAGAGGCTGGGTCTAGTCAGGCTAGAGATGGTGGGGTAGCTGAGGCTGGGCCTAGTTATGCTATGGAGGGTGGTGTAGAGGGTGCTGGGTCTAGGCAGGCTATGGATGGTGGTATAGCAGAGGCTGAGTCTAGTCAAGCTATGGATGGTGGGGTAGCTGAGGCTGGCCCAAGTCATGCTATGGAGGGTGGTGTAGATGATGCTGGGCCGAGTCATGCTATGGAGGGTGGTGCAGATGATGCTGGGCCGAGTCATGCTATGGAGGGTGGTGTAGATGATACTGGGTCTAGTCAGGTTATTCTAGTGGATGAGGAGAGTATAGTGGGGAAGTGTAAGAGATTAGGGGGGAGGAGGAGGGTGTCAAGAGGAAAAGGAAAAAGGGTGTGGACAAAGGCACCATGGAAATGTTGCCTGTTGCTGTGGGTGAGGCCCTAACCAGAGAGAAAGGGCAGGTGGTCAGGGTGGGAGATAGAGAAGAGGAGGAAAGTGAGTCTGAGGAAGAGGATAAGGAGTTATTTTTTTCAGACTCCTCTTCAATTGGCCCGGAGCTGACAGCCAGTCAACCAGAGGGGTCTAAGTACACGTTGAGAGAACTGACAAGGTTCCTGAATGAGACTAAGGGGAAAAAAGTTAATCTTGAGGCTTTTTTTCCTGATTCTAGAAAGTTTGTAAGATCAGTACAACATGCTATGAGAAATGAGGGGCATGGTGTCCTCTCACCCAAGAAACGGTTTAGGTTGAGGAAGTGGGTCACAACAGTGCGTAAAGGTTTACCTTCAGACACTGTTTAAATGTTTAATTTCTTACTGACACTGGGGCTTTTTGAGCTTTCCTATTGGTCTATTTCTCTGCTGGCTTTTCTCCCACTTCTTATGGAGACTCTTCGGGTAGGCTCGCTTAATATAAATGGTGCCAGAGATGCAGGAAAGAGGAGTGTGTTGGGTGAATATGTAAAACAAAAGAAAGTACAGGTGTTGTTTCTGCAGGAGACGCATAGTGATGTGGTGAATGAAGTTGATTGGGGGCTCTGGTGGAAAGGGGCAAGTGTGTTGAGCCATGGGACAAATCTTAGTGCAGGGGTGGCAGTCCTTTTTGCACCGGGTCTGGCTGTAAAAATTTGCTCCTCAAAGGAGGTGTGTAGGGGCAGGTTGCTTGTTGTTAAAGCAGAGATTAACAACATGGGTTTTGTCTTTATAAATGTGTATGCGCCTAACACAGGGAGAGAAAGAGGGGTTCTATTTGGGAGTCTTAGACAGGAACTCTCACAAGTAGCGCCTGAGGAGACGCTGGTGATCGGAGGTGACTGGAACTGTACAATGGATTTTACAAAAGACAGAAATGGGGAAGAGCCTCATTCAGTGTCAGTGGGAGTGTTAAGGGACATCATTAATCAGTTTGACCTAGTGGATGTTTGGAGAACTAAACATCCAAACACAAGACAGTATACGTGGGTGAAGGTTTTTGGGGCTAGGGTGAGTGCAGCTCGACTTGATCGTTTTTACATGTCCAGGAATCAGAGCAATAGGCTGCTGGGTGCTACCATTCTCCCAGTGGGGTTTTCGGATCACCACATAACCATGGCTCGGCTGTCTATTTCACCAGGGCCCCGGCAGGCATCTTATTGGAAGTTCAATGTAAAGCTCTTACAAGATGCCACTTTTTGCTCAGGTTTCCAGACTTTTTGGGAAAGATGGGGGCAGCGAAGAGAGGAGTATGAGTCTCTGAGTCAATGGTGGGATGTGGGGAAAGTGCAAATTCGGCTTTTCTGTCAACAGTACACAGCTCTCTCATCCTCAGAGGCTAGGAGAGTATTGGGGGAACTAGAGCGGTGTATTAGTGAGATGGAGGTAGAGATGGTGGGGCAAGGCAATGTAGGCCTCCAGGCTAACTTAGCCGAATTACGTAGGGACCTGGGTAGTTTTTTCCAGGTTAAAGCAAAGGGAGCACTTGTAAGAGCTAGGTTCTCCATGCTCAAGGAGATGGATGCTCCCAGCTCCTTCTTCTTTGGTTTGGAAAGACAGAGCAGTGAAGCCAAGGGTATGCATTGTCTACGGCTGTCTGATGGGCGGGTGACCTCTGTGGTGGGGGAGATGCGGGAGCGGACTGTGGAGTTTTATACTGAATTGTATAGGGCAGAAATGTGTGATCCTATGTGTGCTCAGGTCTTGTTCGCAGGACTCCCTAAGCTCTCTCGGGCACAGAGGGATGAAATGGACATTCCTCTGTTGTCACATGAACTGGCAGAGGCCGTAACCCAGATGTCCCCCGGTCGTGCACCCGGGGTCGATGGACTTCCAGTGGAGTTTTACAAAAAATTCTGGGGAACTATTGGACAGGATTTCTTTTGCGTGTTGCGTGAATGCGTCGAGGTAGGAGAGTTGCCGATGAGCTGCCGTCGGGCGGCACTGACTCTCCTGCCCAAAAAAGGGGACTTGTGTGAACTTAAGAACTGGAGGCCTGTGGCATTACTCTGTGCGGACTATAAGATATTTGCCAAGGTCCTCTCTAACAGACTGAAGTCCCATCTGGACTCTATAATACACAAGGACCAGACATATTGTGTACCGGGACGCTCAATCACGGACAACTTGTTCTTTATTAGGGACATGTTGGACTTGTCGAGAGGTTCTAATGTGAACTTTGGACTGGTCTCTTTAGATCAAGAGAAGGCTTTTGATAGAGTGGATCATGAGTATCTGTTTAATGTGATGTCTGTGTTTGGGTTTGGGAAGAGCTTTGTGAACTGTGTGAAGCTGTTGTATGCTGGGGCGTCATGTATGGTTAAGGTGGGAGGGGCGCTCAGTAGGCCTGTCTGGGTGAGACGGGGCATTAGACAAGGATGCCCTCTATCTGGGCAGCTGTACACACTAGCCATTGAGCCTTTTTTAGGACTGCTACGCAGGAGACTGCGGGGAGTGTGCTGGACAGGCATGGAGGTGGTGACAGGAATAGCAGTCTCAGCATATGCAGATGATGTTTCTGTGATGGTCAGGGATGGGCAAGATATGCAGGAGCTAGAGACCAGTCTGAAGGTGTACGAGGGAGCTTCATCAGCTAAGGTAAACTGGGGAAAGAGCAAAGCTCTGTTATGTGGGGCATGGGGGGATAGGGCTCCTCCTCTGCTTCCAGGGGGTTTGCAGTGGGGTTGTGAAGGGCTTAAAGTGTTGGGGGTGTACCTGGGCTCGGAGAGGTGGGTCAGCAAGAACTGGGAGGGGCTGTCACAGGCAGTGGTGTCAAGACTGGCCAGGTGGAGGTGGCTCCTGTCCCAAGTGTCATATAGAGGGAGGGTGCTGATAATCAACAACCTGGTGGCATCTTCCTTGTGGCATAAACTGGCTGTCCTCAACCCCCCCGCCGGTCTGCTTGCAGACCTGCAACGCAAGCTGGTGGACTTCTTTTGGTCGGGCCATCACTGGCTGAAGGCAGCAGTGTTGTACATGACCGTCCACGAAGGAGGACAGGGCCTGGTGGAACTGGAGAGCAGGATGGCTGCTTTCCGGCTAAAGGCGGTGCAGAGACTGCTGTACCATACTGATGTTGGCTGGAGGGAACCAGCATGCGCGCTGCTGAGGAGAGCTGGCGGATTAGGGTTGGACCGGCAGCTGTTCCTCATGAAGCTGGAGAGGCTGAGTACAGCAGGTCTCTCAGAGTTTTACTCTGCGGTGCTGAGGGCCTGGCAGCTGCTAAGGCCCACACGAGAAGGGGGTGTGGAGCCTGGGCAGTGGGTGTGGGAGGAGCCTATTTTCCACAACCCAGCCATCCCTTTGAGATCGGTTCAGTCGGCCACCCTGCAGAGGCAACTGATGGCAGGGGGTTTACAAAGGCTAGGTGACCTGAGACTGCTGGGAGAGGAGGGGTGGAAAACCCCGGAGGTCTTGGCGCAACAAACAGGAATAACGTCTCTTAGGCTGCTGGAGAGATTCCTGGAGGAGGTCCAGGAGGCACTGTCTGAGCCGGTAAGGGGGGTGTTTGAGAGGCCAAAGGGAGAGGGGCCACCAATGTTTCCGCCACTGCAGGTGACGGCAGAGACTGGAGACTGGCAAGGGGGTCTGGAGGACTTGTTAGATTTTAACACTCCGAGCCTGGGGGAGTTTGAGGGGGTGGGAGGTAAAGCCCTCTACAACCTCTGCGTTAAGGTTAGGAACATTAGAAGCCTAACAGGAGTGAAGGCACATCAGTGGCAGGGGGTATGTGGGGCGGAGAGTATGGTGGGTTTTAGATGGAGGGCGCTCTACAAACCCCCAGTACCAAAGAGGTCAGGGGACCTCCAGTGGAGGGTTCTTCATGGAGCCCTGGCCACTAACAGCTGGTTGGCACGGGTTGATCCGGGAATTGGGCAGGGGTGTCCTTTCTGTCAAATGAAAGAAACTGTGATTCATGTGTTTTCTGTGTGCACCAGGTTAATGCCATTAATGTCTCTGTTGGAATGTCTGTGTGACAGGTTGGGGGTGGTTTTTGCTGTTGGGATGTTTATAATGGGATACAGGTATTCGAGTAAGGAGAAAGAAAAATGTGTTTTGTTGAATTTTCTGTTTGCTCAGGCAAAATTAGCTATTTGGCTAACAAGGAGAAACAGGGTCAAAGGTGGGGGGATAACAGACCCTTTACTACTGTTTAATGGGATGGTCTCTGCGCGCCTTAGGGTTGAGTTTGAGTTCTATAAACTGATCAAATGTGTGGAGATGTTTGAGGAGATATGGTGTGTTGGGGGGGCTGTCTGTATTGCTGGGGAAGATGTTTTGGATATACGGTTGTAGGAGAGGGTATTGTTTTTGTGTATGGTGATGGTGGTTTGTATCATGTGGTAGATGGAAAGGTGAGTATGGTACATGTATGCAGTACAGGATATATTTTTGTTTTTTTATTTTAGGGGGGGGTGAGTTTTAAATGAAATGAGAATGTTTCAATAAAGAAAGACAAAAAGTCAAAAAGTCTCTCTCTCTCTCTCTCTCTCTCTCTCTCTCTCTCTCTCTCTCTCTCTCTCTCTCTCTCTCTCTGTCTCTGTCTCTGTCTCTGTCTCTGTCTCTGTCTCTGTCTCTGTCTCTGTCTCTGTCTCTGTCTCTGTCTCTGTCTCTCAATTCAATTTGCTTTATTGGCATGACGTAACAATGTACATATTGCCAAAGCTTATTTACAATGTAAAAATGAGAATCAAAATTGTCAACGGGACAACAGTAACAACAATAACCAAGGGTCAAAATAACCATACATTCAACAATAACAATAAACATACAGTAAAGGACATGTGCAGGTTGATTGGTCTGTCAGACACTGTCCCTCAACTTATGGCAGGCAGCAATGTAGTGCGCTGCCAACCCACAGCTCTCTGCGTCCTCCCCCAACAGGACTGGTAGCCTATCCTCATCAGAGAGGTCTTTGAAACCTTGAATAAGAGTTTCAAATTTGGGGAAATGACACTCTCTAATTGTTTTATATTTTTGACATTTTGTCAGGAAATGCAGCTCCGTCTCAGGTTCTGCTATTGTGCAGTGGTTGCACAGCCTTTCCTCTACAGGGAGCCAGGTTTTCCTGTGTCTACCCTTCTCAATGGCAAGGCTGTGCTCACTGAGCCTGTACTTTGTCAAGGTTTTTCTAAAGTTTTGATCAGTAACCATGGTCAAATATTTAGCCACGGTGTACTGTCGATTTAGGGCCAGATAGCACTGCATTTTGCTCTGTGCTTGTGCTTGTGTTTCCCAATAAGCAAGATAGTTTTGTTTTGACTGTGTTGTAATTTGGTTTATCCTGATTGATTGGATGTTCTGGTCCTGAGGCTTCAGTGTGTTAGTAGAACAGGTTTGTGAACTCAGCCCCAGGACCAGCTGGATGAGGGGACTCTTTTCTTTGTTCAGCTCTTGGTATTGCAGGGCTTGGTAATGATATGAGAGGGGGTCACTGTATTTTAGATGTTTCCAAAACTTAATTGCTCTTTTTTGAGTTTTTATTATTAGTGGATATTTGCCTAATTCTGCCCTGCATGCATTGTTTGTAGTTTTCCTCTGGACATGTAGGAGAATCTTACAGAACTCTGCATGCAGGGTTTCAATGGGATGTTTGTCCCATTTGATGAAATCTTGTTTTGCAAGTGGACCCCACACCTCGCTGCCATAAAGTGCAATTGGTTCAATGACATATTCAATTAGTTTTAGCCAAATTTTAATAGGTATTTCAATTTGAATTTGCTTTTTAATTGCGTAGAATGCCCTGCGTGCTTTCTCTCTCAGTTCATTCACTGCTTCATTAAGGTGTCCAGTTGAGCTTATTTTTAAACCTAAGTAATTGTAGTGTGTGCAGTGCTCTATATATTTTGTACCAATTGAGAACTTTGGTCTAATTCCCTGAGATCTGGATCTTCTCTGGAAAATCATTATTTTAGTATTTTTGGGGTTTACTGCCAGGGCCCAGGTCTGGCAGTACTGCTCTAGCAGGTCCAGGCTCTGCTGTAGGCCATGTGCTGTGGGTGACAGCAGGCATAGGTCATCGGCGAAGAGTAGGCATTTAACCTCTGAATTATGGAGACTAACACCAGGGGCTGAGGATTTTTCTAGAATAGTGGCCAATTTGTTGATGTAAATATTGAAGAGTGCAGGGCTCAGATTACAACCCTGACGAAGGCCCCGCCCCTGGTTAAAGAATTCTGTTCTTTTCTTGCCAATTTTAATGCTGCACGTATTGCCAGTATACATTGATTTAATTATGTCATATGTTTTACCCCCTACACCACTTTCAATAACTTTGTAGAACAGTCCTGTGTGCCAAATAGAATCAAATGCTTTTTGGAAGTCGATAAAGCAAGCGTATATTTTGGTATTATTTTGGTGGACATGTTTATCTATCAGGGTGTGTAGGGTGTAAATATGATCGGTCGTGCGATGTTTTGGTATAAATCCAATTTGGCTTTTACTCAAGACATTGTGCTTATTAAGGAAGTTTAGAACTCTTACATTTATAATACTACAGAAAACCTTCCCCAGGTTGCAGTTAAGCAATCTCTCTCTCTCTCTCTCTCTCTCTCTCTCTCTCTCTCTCTCTCTCTCTCTCTCTCTCTCTCTCTCTCTCTCTCTCTCTCTCTCTCTCTCTCTCTCTCTCTGTCTCTCTCTCTCTCTCTGTCTCTCTCTCTCTCTGTCTCTCTCTCTCTCTTTCTCTCTCTCTCTCTTTCTCTCTCTCTCTCTCTCTCTCTCTCTCTCTCTCTCTCTTTCCCCTTTGTCTGTCTTCTGTCCTTGGAACCCTAACTATCAGACCACACACTTCCCTTCTCTGTCCCGGTCCCTTCATCTCATCAGTGACTACCGGCACTGAGCTTTTTCATGTAATCTTGTGTCGACCTTTCTATCTCTTCTTTCTGTTTCTGTTATTCTCTAGCTGTTTGTCCTTTACTTCCGCTTCAGCCCCCTTTCTATCTCTTCTTTCTGTTTCTGTTATTCTCTAGCTGTTTGTCCTTTACTTCCGCTCCAGCCCCACCCCATAATTTCCTTCTCTCTCTCTCTCTCTCTCTCTCTCTCTCTCTCTCTCTCTCTCTCTCTCTCTCTCTCTCTCTCTCTCTCTCTCTCTCTCTCTCTCTCTCTCTCTCTCTCTCTCTCTCTCTCTCTCTCTCTCTCTCAATTCAATTCAATTCAAGGGGCTTTATTGGCATGGGAAACATGTGTTAACATTGCCAAAGCAAGTGAGGTAGGTAATATACAAAAGTCAAATAAACAATAAAAATGAACAGTAAACATTACACATACAGAAGTTTCAAAACAATAAAGACATTACAAATGTCATATTATATATATGCAGTGTTGTAACAATGTACAAATGGTTAAAGCACACAAGTTAAAATAAATAAACATAAATATGGGTTGTATTTACAGTGGTGTTTGTTCTTCACTGGTTGCCCTTTTCTTGTGGCAACAGGTCACAAATCTTGCTGCTGTGATGGCACACTGTGGAATTTCACCCAGTAGATATGGGAGTTTATCAAAATTGGATTTGTTTTCGAATTCTTTGTGGATCTGTGTAATCTGAGGGAAATATGTCTCTCTAATATGGTCATACATTGGGCAGGAGGTTAGGAAGTGCAGCTCAGTTTCCACCTCATTTTGTGGGCAGTGTGCACATAGCCTGTCTTCTCTTGAGAGCCATGTCTGCCTACGGCGGCCTTTCTCAATAGCAAGGCTATGCTCACTGAGTCTGTACATAGTCAAAGCTTTCCTTAAGTTTGGGTCAGTCACAGTGGTCAGGTATTCTGCCACTGTGTACTCTCTGTTTAGGGCCAAATAGCATTCTAGTTTGCTCTGTTTTTTTGTTAATTCTTTCCAATGTGTCAAGTAATTATCTTTTTGTTTTCTCATGATTTGGTTGGGTCTAATTGTGCTGTTGTCCTGGGGCTCTGTGGGGTGTGTTTGTGTTTGTGAACAGAGCCCTAGGACCAGCTTGCTTAGGGGACTCTTCTCCAGGTTCATCTCTCTGTAGGTGATGGCTTTGTTATGGAAGGTTTGGGAATCGCTTCCTTTTAGGTGGTTGTAGAATTTAACGGCTCTTTTCTGGATTTTGATAATTAGTGGGTATCGGCCTAATTCTGCTCTGCATGCATTATTTGGTGTTCTACGTTGTACACGGAGGATATTTTTGCAGAATTCTGCATGCAGAGTCTCAATTTGGTGTTTGTCCCATTTTGTGAAATCTTGGTTGGTGAGCGGACCCCAGACCTCACAACCATAAAGGGCAATGGGCTCTATGACTGATTCAAGTATTTTTAGCCAGATCCTAATTGGTATGTTGAAATTTATGTTCCTTTTGATGGCATAGAAGGCCCTTCTTGCCTTGTCTCTCAGATCGTTCACAGCTTTGTGGAAGTTACCTGTGGTGCTGATGTTTAGGCCGAGGTATGTATAGTTTTTTGTGTGCTCTAGGGCAACGGTGTCTAGATGGAATTTGTGGTCCTGGTGACTGGACCTTTTTTGGAACACCATCTCTCTCTCTCTCTCTCTCTCTCTCTCTCTCTCTCTCTGGTGCTGATACAGCTCTGAGAGGTGCTGATAAGGGGACATGAGTGTGACGAGAGCAGGGTAGAGAACCAGAGATAAGGCTCTCCACTCTGTCAGCGTAGGAGTGTTTGTGTGTGTGTGTGCATGTGCGTGTGTGCATGTGCATGCGTGCAGGCGTGCGTGCGTGTGTGTGCGTGCATGTGTTTGTGTGTGGGGCACAGGGTCGTAGTGTGTAAGTGGGAGTGATAAGGGTAACCCCTTTATCAGCTGGCTCTATGTCAATACCTCCTCCTGGTGTCTACCCTGCTGTCACAGCCTGTGTGTCCTGGTACAAGGATGGACAAATGGGTGTCTGCAGAGAAGGAAGTGCAGTCTGGGTCACATTGATGACACACACAGCGCAGCCGCCTTCTATGTGTGTGTCTGTTTGTGTCTGTGTGCGTCTGTCTGTGTGTGTTTGTGTCTATTTGTGCATGCAAACGTCCTGCTGTGCATGTGTGTGTGTGTTCTTGTGTGTGTCCATTAATGTTTTGGGGTGATGTGAGGGTCAGAGTGACTCACTGTTAGACAAAATGTATACCTAGTTGCAGAGTTACTATGTAGACTCCCTGAGAACCATACCCAAACTGATCCAAAATCAGTTCTTAACCCTCTACAGTCTAAGCGCGGGGGGGGGGGGGGGGGGGGTTCTACTAAGCTATATTGAATTGTTTTAAGGTCATACCATGGATCATGAAGCTATTTGATTTAGAATTTTAAGACCCCTTGAAGTATATATACTGTATATTTAAAAACATATTTGATGAAAACTTGGATTTGGCCTTACTGCTATTAGCCCATACAAACGCATTGAATAACAGATTCACGACATGGAACAACAGATAAAAGGACGTTTGTTCTGGGGCTCCCAAGTGGCACAGCAGTCTAAGGCACTGCATCTCAGTTCTATAGGCATCACTACAGATCCTGGATCGATTCCAGGCTGTGTCACAACCGGCCGTGATTGGGAGTCCCATAGGGCGGTGCACAGTTGGCCCAGTGTCGTTCGGGTTCGGGTTTGGCCGGGGTAGGCCGTCATTGTAAATAAGAATGTGTTCTTAACTGACTTGCCTATTTAAATAAAGGTTACATTTAAATTGAAAGTGTCTATCCTATATCTGGGAGATATAACAAAGATTTGTCTCCATATATACTTCCTTTAATATTTTAAAACTGGTACCAGGGACAATCAGACGAGTCTTGTGAGGCCTGTGGAGGGGTCAGAGGGGTCATATTAGTGTGTAGCCCAAACTGTTCGGACGTTACAGACAGAAGATGGCAGATCGGCTGTACCGACTTCAGACGAGTCCTTAAACGGAGAACGCCATCGTATTCGTGAGAGTCCCATCTATCCATAGAGGGGGCATAATAGTTTGTAGGCCGAACAGTTCGGACGCTACAGACAATTTTGTGAGAAGACCGATTTTCAGGATGTCTCATGGTCTGACAAACACAGCTCTAGCTCTTCCAGCTCTAGCTCTTCCAGCTCTAGCTCTTCCAGCTCTAGCTCTTCCACCTTTCACTGCAGATGTGGAAGTACGACACAGCTTCAGTCTTCTACAGCTAACCCACAGCATCAGTCTTCTACAGCTAAACCACAGCATCAGTCTTCTACAGCTAACCCACAGCTTCAGTCTTCTACAGCTAACCCACAGCATCAGTCTTCTACTGCTAACCCACAGCTTCAGTCTTCTACTACTAACCCACAGCTTCAGTCTTCTACAGCTAACCCACAGCTTCAGTCTTCTACAGCTAACCCACAGCTTCAGTCTTCTACTGCTAACCCACAGCTTCAGTCTTCTACAGCTAACCCACAGCATCAGTCTTCCACTACTAACCCACAGCTTCAGTTTTCTACTACTAACCCACAGCTTCAGTCTTCTACTACTAACCCACAGCTTCAGTCTTCTACTACTAACCAACAGCTTCAGTCTTCTACTACTAACCCATAGCTTCAGTTTTCTACTACTAACCCACAGCTTCAGTCATCTACTACTAACCCACAGCTTCAGTCTTATACTGCTAACCCACAGCTTCAGTCTTCTACAGCTAACCCACAGCATCAGTCTTCTACTACTAACCCACAGCTTCAGTTTTCTACTACTAACCCACAGCTTCAGTCTTCTACTACTAACCCACAGCTTCAGTCTTCTACTACTAACCCACAGCTTCAGTCATCTACTACTAACCCACAGCTTCAGTCATCTACTACTAACCCACAGCTTCAGTCTTCTACTGCTAACCCACAGCTTCAGTCTTCTACAGCTAACCCACAGCATCAGTCTTCTACTACTAACCCACAGCTTCAGTTTTCTACTACTAACCCACAGCTTCAGTTTTCTACTACTAACCCACAGCTTCAGTCTTCTACTACTAACCCACAGCTTCAGTCATCTACTACTAACCCACAGCTTCAGTCTTCTACTACGAACCCACAGCTTCAGCCTTCTACAACTAACCCACAGCTTCAGTCTTCTACAGCTAACCCACAGCTTCAGTCTTCTACAGCTAACCCACAGCTTCAGTCTTCTACAGCTAACCCACAGCTTCAGCCTTCTACTACTAACCCACAGCTTCAGCCTTCTACTACTAACCCACAGCTTCAGTCTTCTACAGCTAACCCACAGCTTCAGTCTTCTACAGCTAACCCACAGCTTCAGTCTTCTACTACTAACCCACAGCTTCAGCCTTCTACTACTAACCCACAGCTTCAGCCTTCTACTACTAACCCACAGCTTCAGTCATCTACTACTAACCCACAGCTTCAGTCTTCTACTGCTAACCCACAGCTTCAGTCTTCTACTACTAACCCACAGCATCAGTCATCTACTACTAACCCACAGCTTCAGTCTTCTACTGCTAACCCACAGCTTCAGTCTTCTACTACTAGCCCACAGCTTCAGTCATCTACTACTAACCCACAGCTTCAGTCTTCTACTACTAACCCACAGCTTCAGTCTTCTACAGCTAACCCACAGCTTCAGTCTTCTACTACTAACCCACAGCTTCAGCCTTCTACTACTAACCCACAGCTTCAGCCTTCTACTACTAACCCACAGCTTCAGTCTTCTACTGCTAACCCACAGCTTCAGTCTTCTACTACTAACCCACAGCTTCAGTCTTCTACTACTAACCCACAGCTTCAGTCATCTACTACTAACCCACAGCTTCAGTCTTCTACAGCTAACCCACAGCTTCAGTCTTCTACTACTAACCCACAGCTTCAGTCTTCTACTACTAACCCACAGCTTCAGTCTTCTACAGCTAACCCACAGCTTCAGTCTTCTACTACTAACCCACAGCTTCAGTCTTCTACTACTAACCCACAGCTTCAGTCTTCTACAGCTAACCCACAGCTTCAGCCTTCTACTACTAACCCACAGCTTCAGCCTTCTACTACTAACCCACAGCTTCAGCCTTCTACTACTAACCCACAGCTTCAGTCATCTACTACTAACCCACAGCTTCAGTCTTCTACAGCTAACCCACAGCTTCAGTCTTCTACTGCTAACCCACAGTTTCAGTCTTCTACAGCTAACCCACAGCTTCAGTCCTCTACTACAACCTCTGGTCAAAGTGTGTACCTGCAGGAGAAACTCCAGCTCTGACAATTCCAAATACTCCAGCATACTCCTCTCTTTTCTGTCTCTCTTAGTAATCACCCCTCTGTCTCTGTTCTCTAGTTGTCTTTCTGCTCTTCTCTATCACTCTCACTTTACATCTCTCTCCTTTCTCTCACCCGTGCTTCATTCTCTGCATACTGCAGTTAAATAGATTATTTCTGTTGGTCACTGTCAATGAAAATGCAATTGATAGAATTCAACTGACGACATGTCAAATCCAGCAGCAACAAACATCAGTGAAATTGGTAGCGTTCTGTTCAAACATGCTTATCAGTTGTAATCGTTGTTATTTTGTTACACCACCTTCAACCACTGTGTTGGATGCTGACATATATCTCCAATTCTAAATTCAGTATTATCAATACACTGTTATCAATACACTGTTATCAATACACTGTTATCAATACACTGTAATCAATACACTATTATCAATACACTGTTATCAATACACTATTATCAATACACTGTTATCAATACACTATTATCAATACACTGGTATCAATACACTGTTATCAATACACTAGTATCAATACACTGTTATCAATACACTGTTATCAATATAGTATTATCAATACACTGTTATCAATACACTGTAAGCAATACACTGGTATCAATACACTGTTATCAATACAATATTATCAATACACTGTAATCAATACACTGTTATCAATACACTGTTATCAATACACTAGTATCAATACACTGTTATCAATACACTGTTATCAATATAGTATTATCAATACACTGTAATCAATACACTGTTATCAATACACTGTTATCAATACAGTATTATCAGTATAGTATTATCAGTACAGTGTTATCAGTATAGTGTTATCAGTATAGTGTTATCAGTATAGTATTATCAGTATACTATTATCAGTATACTATTATCAGTATAGTATTATCAGTACAGTGTTATCAGTATAGTATTATCAGTATAGTATTATCAGTATAGTATTATCAGTATACTATTATCAGTATAGTATTATCAGTATAGTATTATCACGGATACTGTGGTGTTTCAAAGGATCCAGGAATAGGGCTCCCTATTGTGTGTGTGTGTGTGTGTGTGTGTGTGTGTGTGTGTGTGTGTGTGTGTGTGTGTGTGTGTGTGTGTGTGTGTGTGTGTGTGTGTGTGTGTGTGTGTGTGTGTGTGTGTGTGTGTGTGTGTGTGTGTGTGTGTGTGTGTGTGTGTGTGTGTGTGTGTGTTTAAACAGTGGCCTATCATTAATATGATACACATAACGTATATGTGTGGGAGGAGGGTGTTACTGCCTGGGTAGGTAGGAAGGCCTGTGCCGGTTTGATTATTCCTGCTATCTGTTCATATCTGTTCATTCTTCAGTGTGTATCGTGTGTGTGACACGCCGTCAACCAATAACCATCAGAGGCCAGCATAAGAGCCCCTCACTGACTGCAGCTATTTTTCATTGCTATCCCAAGGACAAGTAACAGATGCAAATATATTTTTTATCTAACCTCTCATATCTATAATATAATATATGTTATATTTAACATCTCATATATAATACAATATATTTTCTATTTAACAATCTCATACTTATAATGCAATATCTGGCCCCTCAGTGGAACTCCACTTAATGGGCAATAGGGATTTATCCTAACCATAAGGTTAAGTGTTCTTGATAGGCATAAATGGGCGACTGGCCGTTACTTTTGTTTATTGCTCTGCGTTCGTTTAGGGTCCTCTCTCTGATATGAGCAATAAAACATGTCTGCTGAGCTGCACCGCTACAGCTCCGCAAATTAGATTATAGTTTGACATGAGCCGCGCATCATCCGCCATCTCAGCCCGAGCGGTGAACTCTTCACCCGTGCGACGCGACGCGGTGATGCACGAAAATTGTTCAAAACGAGAAGGCGCGTTCAATACAGACATTGGAGTTTCAGGGAATCGCTTTCGTGTTCTCGGGAACTCAATGTTTTTTTTCTCATTCAAGTCTGCCACCTAGCGGTTAAATAAAGGAACGACAGAAGAAGGCTGTCATACAGGGAGTTTGTAGCCTATTCAGGCTACTTCGTATCTTGCCTTTTACAAGGAAGCCGTTGTTTACCAGTGATTATTGATTGACTATTACGTTTGTTTAACATTTAAAAAAATACTTTTAGGCTAGAGTTGTTCAATCACTATACTAATATGGCTTTTTGAGTCGTGTATCCTATCATTACTGTCGCCACATGCCTGTGTGACAAACTGTCGTTTAATACAAAATGTTCAATTATGTTCAATTAAATTATTATTTTG
Source organism: Salvelinus alpinus (assembly GCF_045679555.1). NCBI lineage: Eukaryota > Metazoa > Chordata > Actinopteri > Salmoniformes > Salmonidae > Salvelinus > Salvelinus alpinus. Next base: position 18,707,905 of record NC_092114.1, on the reverse strand, counting down.
AGGTCATCACTGTCCAGGCCGTCCTTGTAAATAAGAATTTTGTTCTTAATTGACTCTGGTCTGAGTGTGGACTGCTTCAGACTTTAGTTTGTTGGACTCTGAAGTCCAGACATTTATGACCTTGACATATTTGAGTTATCTGAATGTTTCGTACATGTATTACCAGATATAAAATATGTATTTCATATGTCATAAAGACAGAGGAATATAGTCTAATGTAGGTCTGTCCTAAATAAGAAAGAATGACAGAATGGGGGAGAAAGATAGAGAGAGAGAGGGAGAGAGAACGTCTGCACCAATACACATGGGTTTACTCAGCCCCACCCATTCAAGGCCCTTTCATTCTCATGTATATCAAATTGACATGAGTCACACCTATTTATCCCACTGACCAATCAGAGCAACTGTTGGTTTTGAATATGAATACACAGATGTTGAATGGATAATAAAACAGCAACATGTCCTAATCCACCTCTTGGAGAATGTTTAACTCCACTATGAAATCCACCTCTTGGAGAATGTTTAACTCCACTATGAAATCCACCTCTTGGAGAATGTTTAACTCCACTATGAAATCCACCTCTTGGAGAATGTTTAACTCCACTATGAAATCCACCTCTTGGAGAATGTTTAACTCCACTATAAAATGAATCATCGGTTCACAATGTATGTAATCACATTGATATTTCTCCTAGGTATTTAGGCTATTCTATAGCTTTCTAGGGTAGTCTACTCCTGACGTCAGTCTGGTGTTCTCACCAGAGCATTTGGAAGAGTAGCCTGTTTTGCATTAATTTCCTTGACACATTTTCCACTACATTTTTTCCCACCGGATACAATCTGTCCATCTCGAGAGTTTGTATATCACATTAGTAAACACGGGGGATTCCTCCCTGTATCCCCATTCTATTCCCCCTGCAGTAGAAAAATGCTCTGTAGCTTTCCGGGACTGGGCTGGAGTGGAGTCCGAGTGTGTTTGGGTTTTCGGTTCCTGTTTATAGGATAGTCACCCCGTTGTCCTGGAGATACAGATGCTGAGCGGAAAGTGTTTGTCGTGAAAGTAAACCTCCATCAGCTCGTGATGTCGCTTGGTGGGTTCTATTGGACTCTTTCTATCTCTCACTCTCTCACTCAATCCAATTCAATGGGGCTTTATTGGCATGGGAAACATGTTTACATTGCCAAAGCAAGTGACGTAAACAATAAACAAAAGTTAGAAGACAAAAAAAACTACCAACAAACAAACATTAAAAAAATGTTGATTAGACATTACACTCATAAAGGTATCAAAGGTATAACGTTTATATTATCAGCTATATACAGTGTTTTAATATATATACAGTGTTTTAATATATATACAGTGTTTTAATATATATACAGTGTTTTAACAACGTGCAAATAGTTGTAGTACGAATAGTAGGGGAAGATAAATAAACTGATAAATATAGGTGGTATTTACAATGTTGTTTGTGCTCCACTGGTTATCCTGTTCAGTTTGTTTTCACGTTCTTTGTGGATCTGTGTAATCTGAGGGAAATGTGTGTCTCTAATATGGTCATACATTTGGCAGGAGGTTAGGAAGTGCAGCTCAGTTTCCACCTCATTTTGTGGGCAGCGTGCACATAGCCTGTCTTCTCTTGAGAGCCAGGTCTGCTTATGGCCGCCTTTCTCAATAGCAAGGCTATGCTCACTGAGTCTGTACATAGTCAAAGCTTTCCTTCATTTTGGGTCAGTCACAGTGGTCAGGTATTCTGCTACTGTGCATTCTCTGTTTAGGGCCAAATAGCATTCTAGTGTGATTCTTTCCAGTGTGATTCTTTCCAGTGTGATTCATTCCAGTGTGATTCTTTCCAGTGTGATTCTTTCTAGTGTGATTCTTTCCAGCATGATTCTTTCCAGCATGATTCTTTCCAGTGTGATTCATTCCAGTGTGATTCTTTCCGGTGTGATTCATTCCAGTGTGATTCTTTCCAGTGTAATTCTTTCCAGTTTGTCAAATAGTTGGTGGGTGAGTGGACCCCAGACCTTCAGACCTCCAGACCTCCAGTCCTCACAACCATAGAGAGCGACGGGTTCTTTAACTGATTTAAGTATTTTTAGCCAGATGCTAATTGGTTTGTCAAGATTTATGTTCCTTTTGATGGCATAGAAAGGCCTTCTTGCCTTGTCTCTTAGATTGTTCACAGCTCTTTGGAAAGTTACCTGTGGTGTTGACGTTTAGGCCGAGTTACTCTCTCTCTCTCTCTGATGACCGTATGGATGACCAATACCAAAAACTGAGCGGCTATATCCTATTTCTGCCTCTAGGTGGCGCCACGAGACTGGTAAATTCCACAGAGCTCTTCGGCGCAGCACAATGAAGCATGTGTTGCTACTAAATCTGATCGAGACAGGCCTAGAAAAGCTGCATTAGGCCACGTAAAATGAATAATAGGTTAAATGAAGGATAGGCTACAGTTGAATTAAAGCAGAATTTAGGACTGAATAAAATGCGTTAGTAGGATACATAATATAGACGTGTTTATATGATAATATCATTATAATTTCTATTGCAAGTGTTTTACACAAACCCATGATGTTACATTTATAAATGGCTTGGCAAGCAAGAAAATAGCCTTTACCAAACAAATCTCAATTATGGAGGGTAGTTAGTGCCAAAATGGTGTTGATGACTGGTTCAGTCAGTCATGCTGGGGCATTCACAGCACTGACAATGTATTGCCTATTAGTAATAACAATTGGATATCTGACTAGCTCTTCCATTCACTGTATTCAGATGTATTCTCAATGCTAGTTCAATTGATTTAATCTAATTCTATTAGATGCTATTCTGCTCAACCTGCGCCAATGATAATTCACACATTAAAAAACGAATTGACAACTTAAGCTCTCGTTATAAGGCAAATTAAATGTAATTTGGAAGCGGATTTAAAGGCGATGAATGGATATAATTAATATGAATTGTTCACGGCGTCAACGGACGGGCAGGCGGCCATCTCGCGTTGAAGACACATGACTTTGTTTAATGGTTTTGTTTATCGTGTCGCAGAGCCCCACGCTTCCGGTGCATCAATTGTAGTGTCAGTCTCCGGGCGTGCATTGGCAAGGAGTGATGGCCGTACAGTGATTATAACAGAATAAAAGGAGTTAATGAAGTGCCACCCGCCCCGTTATTCTTCCTCGCCCAGTTGCTGTCACCATCTTGATGGTCCTCCTCCCTGAACGCAATGACACTTTTTTTTTTTTAAAGGTTCAAATAAAGTTTAATCGTTTGCGAAGAGTTTAAAATGCTAATAACTCGTTGGGGACACAGCGGTATGTAGTTTGTGTGTGTGTGTGTGTCTGTCTGTTTGTGTGTGTGTTTGTGTGTGTGTGTGTGTGTGTGGGTCTGTGTGGGTCTGTGGGTCTGTTTGTGTGTGTGTGTGTGTGTGTGTGTGTGTGTGTGTGTGTGTGTGTGTGTGTGTGTCTGTGTCTGTCTGTCTGTCTGTCTGTCTGTCTGTCTGTCTGTCTGTCTGTCTGTCTGTCTGTCTGTCTGTCTGTCTGTCTGTCTGTCTGTCTGTCTGTCTGTCTGTCTGTCTGTCTGTCTGTCTGTCTGTGTGTGTGTGTGTGTGTGTGTGTGTGTGTGTGTGTGTGTGTGTGTGTGTGTGTGTGTGTGTGTGTGTGTGTGTGTGTGTGTGTGTGTGTGTGTGTGTGTGTGTGTGTGTGTGTGCGCGCGTGTGTGTGTGAAAGAGAGAGATAAAGAGAAGGAGAGGGAGAGCGAATAATGAAACGGGTTGGTGGTGATTAATTGAAGAAATCGAGAGTTGATTGTAGTAATTAAACAAAACAAGGTGAAGCAAACGACTGGGCTGCCATCTGTGCCTGGGAGCTGAGTGGGAATACATTTACCCACTGCCAAGCACACCATTTATTTACCCATATAAAGATGTTAAGAGACTGACTGGGCTCCCTCCCTGTGTGTGCGTGCGTGCGTGTGTGTGTGTGTGCGCGTGCGTGCGTGCGTGTGTGCGTGCGTGCGTGCAGTACAGCCATGCTTGTGACAGAAAGGAGAGAGAGAAAGAAAAAGATATGGTTCTAATGTTGTCTGTCTACAGAGGTAGATTGCAGGAGTCATGTATCTATGCATACGGCATGCCACTGTTTCTGTGTGTTTGTGTGGCTAATGTCAATGCATGTGTGGCGCTTACGCATGTATGTGGACATGCTTGCATGTCAGACGAACGGAGGATTCTTCCACTCATAAATTGGTGATTATCTTCAGTGGTTCCCCGGTTAAATATCAGGAAGAACGATGACGTGATGAAAATACACAATGATGCTTGGCATACACTGAACCGCATTAATTAACCCAATGAGTCCCACCGTAACGCTGCACGGTTCGGACTTCTAACCCCTTTCAACATAGTGTGTTGGAGCTACAGATGTATAGATCAGTCTATTTCTTCTGCATCTGTAGATACCAACCATTGGTCTGTGTGATTAACAGGGGCTGGTGGATCCTGAAGGGGCCCCGGGTCAGCTATTTTTACAGAAAAACCTCTGTAGCGTCCGAATGGTTTGAGCTACAAACTATTAAAAGCTGATACTTTTACGAACATGCACGTGTAACATATTTTACTCAATGACCCCACAAGCTACAGAACAGTCGTTAGAAGCTAAGGGTTACTTCTACATAGAAGATCATAGGAAATCCCAGGACATGGTGTCTATAATACTGTAATAAGCTCACATAGTTTCGGGTACAAACTCCAAACTCCACACAGTTGTCCCTGACTAGTCGGATATTCATTTCCCGCTCATCAAACAGTTCTGTATTACAGCATTCATATAAATTCATTTGAATCAGGTTTTTGCTTTGGCTGACCTCATTTATTTATTGACATTTATCAACAAAACTCATGAACGCAACTGTTTATATGAAATAGCTTTGTGTTGTACTTGTAGGCCTGGTTGTCCTGAAAAGAAGATGGTGAAACACGGGACTGATAGGGTTAACACGCACTCCCACACACAGTGTTGTTCTGGAAGTCGTTGAAGCATCACAGGAATCCGCTCTCTTCATTTCATCAGGCACAACAGAGAGTCAGTGAGAGGTGGTGTGAATATGAAATTGCTTACATTATACCCTGCAATGTTTTTCCAATGGGCTGGAACATATTAAGCTGAAAATGAATAGCAGGTCTTCTGGGCATCATGTTGCAGTGGCTACAGCATCACTTTCTATTCAGCAAGTGCTCCATCATACTGACATCTGTCACTTTTATTGTGTGTTTGTGTGTGTGTATCATGCTCTGATAAGTAACTTGTAAAGCCTACCTCTCCTCCAGACAATGCACAGGGTTGTATATGATGACATGAGAGAGAGAGAGAGAGAGAGAGAGAGAGAGAGAGAGAGAGAGAGAGAGAGAGAGAGAGAGAGAGAGAGAGAGAGAGAGAGAGAGAGAGAGAGAGAGAGAGAGAGAGAGAGAGAGAGAGAGAGAGAGAGAGAGAGAGAGAGAGAGAGAGAGACCAGGGGTTGTGGTGCTACAGTTCAGTATACCACTGATTACAGACACATTGAGTGATAACAGTCTAATATCTCTATCTGAGAGTGTGTGTGTGTATATATGCGCGTGCGTGCATGCATGTATTTGTCTGTGTGTGTGTGTGTCATATCAGATGGGGCTCATCGGTGTGCTGTGTGTCCTCAGCTCCCCTGTGGTTCTGGATGGGATAGGTAGCATCTGTCACCACTGCAGAAATCTAGCATGCTGTCTTAACCATTACAGCACCGCCATCGTCTCACCTGTGTGAGACGATGGCATTACCACAAAGAAGGCGGGACTCTTGTCTACCTCTTCTCTGATTGACAGATGAGAAGGAGGAGCGAATCCAGACAGCTTTTCCTCAGCCAATTACAATGAGAGGAGGGTCTGGTTGCCGCAGCAACTGCACACCTTTGCTACCAATTGGAGGAGCTGGAACACTGATGACAGACTGGATGCAGTTAAGCAATCTCTCTCTCTCTCTCTCTCTCTCTCTCTCTCTCTCTCTCTCTCTCTCTCTCTCTCTCTCTCTCTCTCTCTCTCTCTCTCTCTCTCTCTCTCTCTCCCTCTCCCTCTCCCTCTCCCTCTCCCTCTCGGAGGTGTGTGAGAGGCGTGCTTGACACGATGTGGCAGAGAGATTACACAGAGGTCAGACTGCTGGGGTCACAGAGCGATAGAGTCTCACAAACACCTAGAAAGAGGGAAAGGGAGGGAGGGATAGAGGCAGAGAGAAAGGTGGAGAACGATATGAAGAGAGATGGACCGGAAAATACATATATTTTATGAAAGATGAATGGAACGAGAGAATGAGGGGGGAGAGATGTAGTTCCTAGAGGTGATACCTCACTGTCTCTGTCTGACTGCTTCTCTATACAGGTAAAACCTCACTGTCTCTGTCTGACTGCTTCTTATACAGGTAAAACCTCACTGTCTCTGTCTGACTGCTTCTCTATACAGGTAAAACCTCACTGTCTCTGTCTGACTGCTTCTCTATACAGGTAAAACCTCACTGTCTCTGTCTGACTGCTTCTCTATACAGGTAAAACCTCACTGTCTCTGTCTGACTGCTTCTCTATACAGGTAAAACCTCACTGTCTCTGTCTGACTGCTTCTCTATACAGGTAAAACCTCACTGTCTCTGTCTGACTGCTTCTCTATACAGGTAAAACCTCACTGTCTCTGTCTGACTGCTTCTTTATACAGGTAAAACCTCACTGTCTCTGTCTGACTGCTTCTCTATACAGGTAAAACCTCACTGTCTCTGTCTGACTGCTTCTCTATACAGGTAAAACCTCACTGTCTCTGTCTGACTGCTTCTCTATACAGGTAATACCTCACTGTCTCTGTCTGACTGCTTCTTATACAGGTAAAACCTCACTGTCTCTGTCTGACTGCTTCTCTATACAGGTAAAACCTCACTGTCTCTGTCTGACTGCTTCTTATATAGGTATGTCTCTCCATATAAAGGAGTAGTGAGAGAATAGCATGTACCATGCACTGTCTGTATGCGTTTTTCTGTGTGTGTCCTCTGGGTGTCATTGAGTGTCAGTATAAATCAGCAGGCGTTGAGACTGGGCTGCTGCAGTAAATTAGCTGTAGCTTTTAATTGTGTCTGTAATAGATGGCTCTAATTAGTCAAGCTCTTCCTCACTGACTCACACAGCTGTATTAGGCCCTAACACACCATCCCAATATACACCTCCCTTCATCCCTCTGTACCTATATCCTTCTATCCATCCATCCCTCTATCCTTCCATCCATCCATCCCTCTATCATGCCATCCCTCCATCCCTCTATCCTTCCATCCCTCTATCCTTCCATCCCTCCATCCCTATATCCTTCCATCCCTCTATCCTTCCATCCATCCATCCCTTCATCCCTCTGTACCTCTATCATTCCATCCTTCCATCTCTCCATCCATCCATTCCTTTATCCTTCCATCCTCCATACCTCTACCTTTCCATCCATCCATCGCTCTATCATTCCATCCATCCATCCCTCCATCCCTCTATCCTTCCATCCATCCATCCATCCCTCCATCCCTCCATACCTCTACCCTTCCATCCATCCATCCCTCCATCCCTCTATCATTCCATCCATCCATCCCTCTATCCTTCCATCTCTCCATCCCTTTATCCTTCCATCCTCCATACCTCTAGCCTTCCATCCCTCCATCCCTCTGTACTTATATCCTTCCATCCATCCATCCATCCCTCTATCCATCCATCCCTCCATCCCTCTATCATTCCATCCCTCCATCCCTCCATACCTCTATCCTTCATCCCTCTATCCCTCTAGCCTTACATCCCTCCACCCCTCTATCCTTCCATCCATCCATACCTCTATCCTTCCATCCCTTCAAACCTCTAGCCTCTATCATTCCCATCCCTCCATCCTTCCATCCCTCTATCCTTCTATCCTTCTATACTTTCATCCCTCTATCACCTGGAGGGACAACAGGGTTCCTCCTCTATCCATCTATCACCTGGAAGGACAACAGGGTTCCTCCTCTATCCCTCTACCACCTGGAAGGACAACAGGGTTCCTCCTCTATCCCTCTACCACCTGGAGAGACAACAGGGTTCCGCCTCTATCCCTCTACCACCTGGAGGGACAACAGGGTTCCTCCTCTATCCCTCTATCACCTGGAGAGACAACAGGGTTCCTCCTCTATCCCTCTATCACCTGGAAGGACAACAGGGTTCCTCCTCTATCCCTCTATCACCTGGAGGGACAACAGGGTTCCTCCTCTATCCATCTATCACCTGGAGAGACAACAGGGTTCCGCCTCTATCCCTCTACCACCTGGAGAGACAACAGGGTTCCTCCTCTATCCCTCTATCACCTGGAGAGACAACAGGGTTCCTCCTCTATCCATCTACCACCTGGAGAGACAACAGGGTTCCTCCTCTATCCCTCTATCACCTGGAGGGACAACAGGGTTCCTGTTGGAGTTATGGAGTTAAAGGAGGAGGTTGTGCTTGCAGTCGGTGAACAGGTAGGAGCTGAATTTAAACATTCACTCCTGTAGAGGTGGGAGGGCCCGACACTGGGCTATAGAGGTGGGAGGGCCCGACACATACCCTGACCCATAGCCCCAGGGACTTCATCCTCCTTCCCTCTCTAACTCATCCCTCCATCTCTTTCTCTCTTCCTCTATCTCTTTTCCCCCTCTCATCATGCTGTCTTAATTTCTCTCTCTCTCTCTCTCTCTCTCTCTCTCTCTCTCTCTCTCTCTCTCTCTCTCTCTCTCTCTCTCTCTCTCTCTCTCTCTCTCTCTCTCTCACACTCACACTCACACTCACACTCACACTCACACTCACACTCACACTCACACTCACTCACTCACTCACTCACTCACTCACTCACTCACTCACTCACTCACTCACTCACTCTCTCTCTCTCACTCTCTCACTCTCTCACTCTCTCACTCACTCTCTCACTCTCTCACTCTCTCACTCTCTCTCTCACACACACACACACACACACACACACACACTCTGTGCCAGTCTCATGTTTAACAGTAAAATACGGTCCGTGTGCAGATAAATGTCAGTGCTCCATCTATCTGGCAGACATTAAAGTCTGCTAATGGAGATGGCATATCAGAGTCCAAATCACTGCCATAAAAACTTCCAGGATGGCGTTGGCATGGCAACACCTAGAGTGAGATGAAGTGAAGTAATACAACATTCTTGAGGAAGTAAGCCTATATATAAGCACAGGAAGACAAATTGAACTACTTTAATGAGTGGAAGTGAATTAAGTGATTTGAATAGTTGGCTCAGCCAATCCTGGACACTGTTGAGAAATATATGTTTTTTCCTTCTTTACCTCACTCTAGGTTATCCACAACATTAGTCGACCACAACATTAGTCGACCACAACATGAATCAACCACAACATTAATCGACCACAACATTAATCGACCACAACATTAATCAACCACAACATTAATCAACCACAACATTAGTACATTCCTGTTGTGGTTATCGTATGCAATCCTGAAGGTCTAGAATCAGTCCATCCCTTCATCCCTCCATCCACCCGTTCCTTCCTCTATCCATCAGTCCATCCCTTCATCCCTCCCACCCACCCATCTCTCCCACCATCAATCAATCTCTCCCTCCATCTCTCCATCATAGCAGTGTATTGATCATAGCTGAGTGGTGTAATGGGCCATCTCTCTGACCTCTGACCTCTGCTAGAGTGATGGGGTCAACCAACCACTCATACCACCAATCTAACATCACCCGCATGTATGTGTCTGTCTGTGTGTGTGTGTGTGTGTGTGTGTGTGTGTGTGTGTGTGTGTGTGTGTGTGTGTGTGTGTGTGTGTGTGTGCGTGCTTACTTGTGAGCCCTCAGTGAAATCTTCAGCTTTTGTTATATGATTATACACATCTTGTTGTCTAAAACAGTACATGATAATCATTCCTCCTAATCATCTACAGGTGTGTTGTCATAGTCCCTCCCTCCCCCCTCCCTCATTCCCTACTCTCTCTATCTCTCTATATTAATTACCCCACTCCCTCCATGTGTGTTCTGTCTCAGAGTGAATGGAGCATGTGTAATTGGTTCTCTCCACAGCAGCTAGACGGAGCACAAAGGAATGAAACAAATGACATTTGCATTCAAGATGAGGTTAGGGTGTGTGAGAGAGAACGAGAGAGAGAGAGGGAAGCAATGCCCTTAGGCCCTAACCCTTCAGTTCTGCACTCCTTTCTCTTCTCCTCTTGTTCCTCCTCTCCACATCTCTGCCCCTCTCTCTTTTCCATATTTCTGCTCAAACTCTCCCATCCAGGCCTCTCCCCTCCCTCTATCTTTACCCTTTCTCCCCAATCTCTCTTTCCCATATCCCCCTCCCTCTCTCTCTTCCCTCTTCCCCCTCACCCCTCTCTCACCCTCCTCCTTCTTTCTATTCCATTGTATTGTCTTTCCAGAGAGTTTCATGGTTCACTGCTGATGGGTACTGGGTTCACTGCTGATGGGTACTGGGTTCACTGTTGTCTGGGTATTGGGTTCACTGCTGTCTTTGTACTGGGTTCACTGCTGTCTGGGTACTGGGTTCACTGCTGTCTGGGTACTGGGTTTACTGCTGTCTGGGTACTGGGTTCACTGTTGTCTAGGTACTGGGTTCACTGCTGTCTGGGTACTGGGTTCACTGTTGTCTGGGTACTGGGTTCACTGTTGTCTGGGTACTGGGTTCACTGTTGCCTGGGTATTGGGTTCACTGCTGTCTGGGTACTGGGTTCACTGCTGTCTGGGTACTGGGTTCACTGTTGTCTGGGTATTGGGTTCACTGCTGTCTGGGTACTGGGTTCACTGCTGTCTGGGTACTGGGTTCACTGTTGTCTAGGTACTGGGTTCACTGCTGATGGGTACTGGGTTCACTGCTGTCTGGGTACTGGGTTCACTGTTGTCTGGGTACTGGGTTCACTGCTGTCTGGGTACTGGGTTCACTGCTGTATGGGTACTGGGTTCACTGCTGTCTGGGTACTGGGTTCACTGTTGTCTGGGTAATGGGTTCACTGTTGTCTGGGTACTGGGTTCACTGCTGTCTGGGTACTGGGTTCACTGTTGTCTGGGTACTAGGTTCACTGCTGTCTGGGTACTGGGTTCACTGTTGTCTGGGTAATGGGTTCACTGTTGTCTGGGTACTGGGTTCACTGCTGTCTGGGTACTGGGTTCACTGTTGTCTGGGTACTGGGTTCACTGTTGTCTGGGTACTGGGTTCACTGTTGTCTGGGTACTGGGTTCACTGTTGTCTGGGTATTGGGTTCACTGTTGTCTGGGTACTGGGTTCACTGTTGTCTGGGTACTGGGTTCACTGTTGTCTGGGTACTGGGTTCACTGTTGTCTGGGTATTGGGTTCACTGCTGTCTGGGTACTGGGTTCACTGTTGTCTAGGTACTGGGTTTACTGCTGATGGGTACTGGGTTCACTGCTGTCTGGGTACTGGGTTCACTGTTGTCTGGGTACTGGGTTCACTGTTGTGTGGGTACTGGGTTCACTGTTGTCTAGGTACTGGGTTCACTGCTGATGGGTACTGGGTTCACTGCTGTCTGGGTACTGGGTTCACTGCTGTCTGGTTACTGGGTTCACTGCTGATGGGTACTGGGTTCACTGCTGAAGGGTACTGGGTTCACTGCTGATGGGTACTGGGTTCACTGCTGTCTGGGTACTGGGTTCACTGCTGTCTGGGTACTGGGTTCACTGTTGTCTAGGTACTGGGTTCACTGCTGATGGGTAATGGGTTCACTGTTGTCTGGGTACTGGGTTCACTGCTGTCTGGGTACTGGGTTCACTGTTGTCTGGGTACTAGGTTCACTGCTGTCTGGGTACTGGGTTTACTGCTGATGGGTACTGGGTTCACTGCTGTCTGGGTACTGGGTTCACTGCTGTCTGGGTACTGGGTTCACTGTTGTCTGGGTAATGGGTTCACTGTTGTCTGGGTACTGGGTTCACTGCTGTCTGGGTACTGGGTTCACTGTTGTCTGGGTACTGGGTTCACTGTTGTCTGGGTACTGGGTTCACTGTTGTCTGGGTACTGGGTTCACTGTTGTCTGGGTATTGGGTTCACTGTTGTCTGGGTACTGGGTTCACTGTTGTCTGGGTACTGGGTTCACTGTTGTCTGGGTACTGGGTTCACTGTTGTCTGGGTACTGGGTTCACTGCTGTCTGGGTACTGGGTTCACTGTTGTCTAGGTACTGGGTTTACTGCTGATGGGTACTGGGTTCACTGCTGTCTGGGTACTGGGTTCACTGTTGTCTGGGTACTGGGTTCACTGTTGTCTGGGTACTGGGTTCACTGTTGTCTAGGTACTGGGTTCACTGCTGATGGGTACTGGGTTCACTGCTGTCTGGGTACTGGGTTCACTGCTGATGGGTACTGGGTTCACTGCTGATGGGTACTGGGTTCACTGTTGTCTAGGTACTGGGTTCACTGCTGATGGGTAATGGGTTCACTGTTGTCTGGGTACTGGGTTCACTGCTGTCTGGGTACTGGGTTCACTGTTGTCTGGGTACTAGGTTCACTGCTGTCTGGGTACTGGGTTTACTGTTGTCTAAATACTGGGTTCACTGCTGATGGGTACTGGGTTCACTGTTGTCTGGGTACTGGATTCACTGTTGTCTGGGTACTGGGTTCACTGTTGTCTAGGTACTGGGTTCACTGCTGATGGGTACTGGGTTCACTGTTGTCTGGGTACTGGGTTCACTGCTGATGGGTACTGGGTTCACTGCTGATGGGTACTGGGTTCACTGTTGTCTGGGTACTGGGTTCACTGCTGTCTGGGTACTGGGTTCACTGTTGTCTAGGTACTGGGTTCACTGCTGATGGGTACTGGGTTCACTGTTGTCTGGGTACTGGGTTCACTGCTGTCTGGTTACTGGGTTCACTGTTGTCATGGTACTGGGTTCACTGCTGATGGGTACTGGGTTCACTGTTGTCTGGGTATTTGGTTCACTGCTGTCTTTGTACTGGGTTCACTGCTGTCTGGGTACTGGGTTCACTGCTGTCTGGGTACTGGGTTTACTGCTGTCTGGGTACTGGGTTCACTGTTGTCTAGGTACTGGGTTCACTGCTGATGGGTACTGGGTTCACTGCTGTCTGTGTACTGGGTTCACTGTTGTCTGGGTACTGGGTTCACTGTTGTCTGGGTACTGGGTTCACTGTTGCCTGGGTATTGGGTTCACTGCTGTCTGGGTACTGGGTTCACTGCTGTCTGGGTACTGGGTTCACTGTTGTCTGGGTATTGGGTTCACTGCTGTCTGGGTACTGGGTTCACTGCTGTCTGGGTACTGGGTTCACTGTTGTCTAGGTACTGGGTTCACTGCTGATGGGTACTGGGTTCACTGCTGTCTGGGTACTGGGTTCACTGTTGTCTGGGTACTGGGTTCACTGCTGTCTGGGTACTGGGTTCACTGCTGTATGGGTACTGGGTTCACTGCTGTCTGGGTACTGGGTTCACTGTTGTCTGGGTAATGGGTTCACTGTTGTCTGGGTACTGGGTTCACTGCTGTCTGGGTACTGGGTTCACTGTTGTCTGGGTACTGGGTTCACTGTTGTCTGGGTACTGGGTTCACTGTTGTCTGGGTACTGGGTTCACTGTTGTCTGGGTATTGGGTTCACTGTTGTCTGGGTACTGGGTTTACTGTTGTCTGGGTACTGGGTTCACTGTTGTCTGGGTACTGGGTTCACTGTTGTCTGGGTATTGGGTTCACTGCTGTCTGGGTACTGGGTTCACTGTTGTCTAGGTACTGGGTTCACTGCTGATGGGTACTGGGTTCACTGCTGTCTGGGTACTGGGTTCACTGTTGTCTGGGTACTGGGTTCACTGTTGTCTGGGTACTGGGTTCACTGTTGTCTAGGTACTGGGTTCACTGCTGATGGGTACTGGGTTCACTGCTGTCTGGGTACTGGGTTCACTGCTGTCTGGTTACTGGGTTCACTGCTGATGGGTACTGGGTTCACTGCTGATGGGTACTGGGTTCACTGCTGTATGGGTACTGGGTTCACTGCTGTCTGGGTACTGGGTTCACTGTTGTCTAGGTACTGGGTTCACTGCTGATGGGTAATGGGTTCACTGTTGTCTGGGTACTGGGTTCACTGCTGTCTGGGTACTTGGTTCACTGTTGTCTGGGTACTAGGTTCACTGCTGTCTGGGTACTGGGTTTACTGCTGATGGGTACTGGGTTCACTGCTGTCTGGGTACTGGGTTCACTGTTGTCTGGGTAATGGGTTCACTGTTGTCTGGGTACTGGGTTCACTGCTGTCTGGGTACTGGGTTCACTGTTGTCTGGGTACTGGGTTCACTGTTGTCTGGGTACTGGGTTCACTGTTGTCTGGGTACTGGGTTCACTGTTGTCTGGGTACTGGGTTCACTGTTGTCTGGGTACTGGGTTCACTGTTGTCTGGGTACTGGGTTCACTGTTGTCTGGGTACTGGGTTCACTGTTGTCTGGGTACTGGGTTCACTGCTGTCTGGGTACTGGGTTCACTGTTGTCTAGGTACTGGGTTTACTGCTGATGGGTACTGGGTTCACTGCTGTCTGGGTACTGGGTTCACTGTTGTCTAGGTACTGGGTTCACTGCTGATGGGTACTGGGTTCACTGCTGTCTGGGTACTGGGTTCACTGCTGTCTGGTTACTGGGTTCACTGCTGATGGGTACTGGGTTCACTGCTGATGGGTACTGGGTTCACTGCTGTCTGGGTACTGGGTTCACTGCTGTCTGGGTACTGGGTTCACTGTTGTCTAGGTACTGGGTTCACTGCTGATGGGTAATGGGTTCACTGTTGTCTGGGTACTGGGTTCACTGCTGTCTGGGTACTGGGTTCACTGTTGTCTGGGTACTAGGTTCACTGTTGTCTGGGTACTGGGTTCACTGCTGTCTGGGTACTGGGTTCACTGCTGTATGGGTACTGGGTTCACTGCTGTCTGGGTACTGGGTTCACTGTTGTCTGGGTAATGGGTTCACTGTTGTCTGGGTACTGGGTTCACTGCTGTCTGGGTACTGGGTTCACTGTTGTCTGGGTACTGGGTTCACTGTTGTCTGGGTACTGGGTTCACTGTTGTCTGGGTACTGGGTTCACTGTTGTCTGGGTATTGGGTTCACTGTTGTCTGGGTACTGGGTTCACTGTTGTCTGGGTACTGGGTTCACTGTTGTCTAGGTACTGGGTTCACTGTTGTCTGGGTACTGGGTTCACTGCTGTCTGGGTACTGGGTTCACTGTTGTCTAGGAACTGGGTTTACTGCTGATGGGTACTGGGTTCACTGCTGTCTGGGTACTGGGTTCACTGTTGTCTGGGTACTGGGTTCACTGTTGTCTGGGTACTGGGTTCACTGTTGTCTAGGTACTGGGTTCACTGCTGATGGGTACTGGGTTCACTGCTGTCTGGGTACTGGGTTCACTGCTGATGAGTACTGGGTTCACTGCTGATGGGTACTGGGTTCACTGTTGTCTAGGTACTGGGTTCACTGCTGATGGGTAATGGGTTCACTGCTGATGGGTACTGGGTTCACTGCTGTCTGGGTACTGGGTTCACTGTTGTCTGGGTACTAGGTTCACTGCTGTCTGGGTACTGGGTTTACTGTTGTCTAAATCCTGGGTTCACTGCTGATGGGTACTGGGTTCACTGTTGTCTGGGTACTGGATTCACTGTTGTCTGGGTACTGGGTTCACTGTTGTCTAGGTACTGGGTTCACTGCTGATGGGTACTGGGTTCACTGTTGTCTGGGTACTGGGTACTGGGTTCACTGCTGATGGGTACTGGGTTCACTGCTGATGGGTACTGGGTTCACTGCTGATGGGTACTGGGTTCACTGCTGTCTGGGTACTGGGTTCACTGTTGTCTAGGTACTGGGTTCACTGCTGATGGGTACTGGGTTCACTGTTGTCTGGGTACTGGGTTCACTGCTGTCTGGTTACTGGGTTCACTGTTGTCATGGTACTGGGTTCACTGCTGATGGGTACTGGGTTCACTGTTGTCTGGGTATTGGGTTCACTGCTGTCTTTGTACTGGGTTCACTGCTGTCTGGGTACTGGGTTCACTGCTGTCTGGGTACTGGGTTTACTGCTGTCTGGGTACTGGGTTCACTGTTGTCTAGGTACTGGGTTCACTGCTGATGGGTACTGGGTTCACTGCTGTCTGGGTACTGGGTTCACTGTTGTCTGGGTACTGGGTTCACTGTTGTCTGGGTACTGGGTTCACTGTTGCCTGGGTATTGGGTTCACTGCTGTCTGGGTACTGGGTTCACTGCTGTCTGGGTACTGGGTTCACTGCTGATGGGTACTGGGTTCACTGCTGTCTGGGTACTGGGTTCACTGTTGTCTGGGTACTGGGTTCACTGCTGTCTGGGTACTGGGTTCACTGCTGTATGGGTACTGGGTTCACTGCTGTCTGGGTACTGGGTTCACTGTTGTCTGGGTAATGGGTTCACTGTTGTCTGGGTACTGGGTTCACTGCTGTCTGGGTACTGGGTTCACTGTTGTCTGGGTACTGGGTTCACTGTTGTCTGGGTACTGGGTTCACTGTTGTCTGGGTACTGGGTTCACTGTTGTCTGGGTATTGGGTTCACTGTTGTCTGGGTACTGGGTTCACTGTTGTCTGGGTACTGGGTTCACTGTTGTCTGGGTACTGGGTTCACTGTTGTCTGGGTATTGGGTTCACTGCTGTCTGGGTACTGGGTTCACTGTTGTCTAGGTACTGGGTTAACTGCTGATGGGTACTGGGTTCACTGCTGTCTGGGTACTGGGTTCACTGTTGTCTGGGTACTGGGTTCACTGTTGTCTGGGTACTGGGTTCACTGTTGTCTAGGTACTGGGTTCACTGCTGATGGGTACTGGGTTCACTGCTGTCTGGGTACTGGGTTCACTGCTGTCTGGTTACTGGGTTCACTGCTGATGGGTACTGGGTTCACTGCTGATGGGTACTGGGTTCACTGCTGTCTGGGTACTGGGTTCACTGCTGTCTGGGTACTGGGTTCACTGTTGTCTAGGTACTGGGTTCACTGCTGATGGGTAATGGGTTCACTGTTTTCTGGGTACTGGGTTCACTCCTGTCTGGGTACTGGGTTCACTGTTGTCTGGGTACTAGGTTCACTGCTGTCTGGGTACTGGGTTTACTGCTGATGGGTACTGGGTTCACTGCTGTCTGGGTACTGGGTTCACTGTTGTCTGGGTACTGGGTTCACTGCTGTCTGGGTACTGGGTTCACTGCTGTATGGGTACTGGGTTCACTGCTGTCTGGGTACTGGGTTCACTGTTGTCTGGGTAATGGGTTCACTGTTGTCTGGGTACTGGGTTTACTGCTGTCTGGGTACTGGGTTCACTGTTGTCTGGGTACTGGGTTCACTGTTGTCTGGGTACTGGGTTCACTGTTGTCTGGGTACTGGGTTCACTGTTGTCTGGGTATTGGGTTCACTGTTGTCTGGGTACTGGGTTCACTGTTGTCTGGGTACTGGGTTCACTGTTGTCTGGGTACTGGGTTCACTGTTGTCTGGGTACTGGGTTCACTGCTGTCTGGGTCCTGGGTTCACTGTTGTCTGGGTACTGGGTTCACTGTTGTCTGGGTACTGGGTTCACTGTTGTCTAGGTACTGGGTTCACTGCTGATGGGTACTGGGTTCACTGCTGTCTGGGTACTGGGTTCACTGCTGATGGGTACTGGGTTCACTGCTGATGGGTACTGGGTTCACTGCTGTCTGGGTACTGGGTTCACTGTTGTCTAGGTACTGGGTTCACTGCTGATGGGTAATGGGTTCACTATTGTCTGGGTACTGGGTTCACTGCTGTCTGGGTACTGGGTTCACTGTTGTCTGGGTACTAGGTTCACTGCTCTCTGGGTACTGGGTTTACTGTTGTCTAGGTACTGGGTTCACTGCTGATGGGTACTGGGTTCACTGTTGTCTGGGTACTGGATTCACTGTTGTCTGGGTACTGGGTTCACTGTTGTCTAGGTACTGGGTTCACTGCTGATGGGTACTGGGTTCACTGTTGTCTGGGTACTGGGTTCACTGCTGATGGGTACTGGGTTCACTGCTGATGGGTACTGGGTTCACTGCTGATGGATACTGGGTTCACTGCTGTCTGGGTACTGGGTTCACTGTTGTCTAGGTACTGGGTTCACTGCTGATGGGTACTGGGTTCACTGCTGTCTGGGTACTGGGTTCACTGTTGTCTGGGTACTGGGTTCACTGTTGTCTGGGTACTGGGTTCAATGTTGTCTAGGTACTGGGTTCACTGCTGATGGGTACTGGGTTCACTGCTGTCTGGGTACTGGGTTCACTGCTGTCTGGTTACTGGGTTCACTGCTGATGGGTACTGGGTTCACTGCAGATGGGTACTGGGTTCACTGCTGTCTGGGTACTGGGTTCACTGCTGTCTGGGTACTGGGTTCACTGTTGTCTAGGTACTGGGTTCACTGCTGATGGGTAATGGGTTCACTGTTGTCTGGGTACTGGGTTCACTCCTGTCTGGGTACTGGGTTCACTGTTGTCTGGGTACTAGGTTCACTGCTGTCTGGGTACTGGGTTTACTGCTGATGGGTACTGGGTTCACTGCTGTCTGGGTACTGGGTTCACTGTTGTCTGGGTACTGGGTTCACTGCTGTCTGGGTACTGGGTTCACTGCTGTATGGGTACTGGGTTCACTGCTGTCTGGGTACTGGGTTCACTGTTGTCTGGGTAATGGGTTCACTGTTGTCTGGGTACTGGGTTCACTGCTGTCTGGGTACTGGGTTCACTGTTGTCTGGGTACTGGGTTCACTGTTGTCTGGGTACTGGGTTCACTGTTGTCTGGGTACTGGGTTCACTGTTGTCTGGGTATTGGGTTCACTGTTGTCTGGGTACTGGGTTCACTGTTGTCTGGGTACTGGGTTCACTGTTGTCTGGGTACTGGGTTCACTGTTGTCTGGGTACTGGGTTCACTGCTGTCTGGGTACTGGGTTCACTGTTGTCTGGGTACTGGGTTCACTGTTGTCTGGGTACTGGGTTCACTGTTGTCTAGGTACTGGGTTCACTGCTGATGGGTACTGGGTTCACTGCTGTCTGGGTACTGGGTTCACTGCTGATGGGTACTGGGTTCACTGCTGATGGGTACTGGGTTCACTGCTGTCTGGGTACTGGGTTCACTGCTGTCTGGGTACTGGGTTCACTGTTGTCTAGGTACTGGGTTCACTGCTGATGGGTAATGGGTTCACTATTGTCTGGGTACTGGGTTCACTGCTGTCTGGGTACTGGGTTCACTGTTGTCTGGGTACTAGGTTCACTGCTCTCTGGGTACTGGGTTTACTGTTGTCTAGGTACTGGGTTCACTGCTGATGGGTACTGGGTTCACTGTTGTCTGGGTACTGGATTCACTGTTGTCTGGGTACTGGGTTCACTGTTGTCTAGGTACTGGGTTCACTGCTGATGGGTACTGGGTTCACTGTTGTCTGGGTACTGGGTTCACTGCTGATGGGTACTGGGTTCACTGCTGATGGGTACTGGGTTCACTGCTGATGGATACTGGGTTCACTGCTGTCTGGGTACTGGGTTCACTGTTGTCTAGGTACTGGGTTCACTGCTGATGGGTACTGGGTTCACTGTTGTCTGGGTACTGGGTTCACTGCTGTCTGGTTACTGGGTTCACTGTTGTCATGGTACTGGGTTCACTGTTGTCTAGGTACTGGGTTCACTGCTGTCTGGGTACTGGGTTCACTGCTGTCTGGGTATTGGGTTCACTGCTGATGGGTACTGGGTTCACTTCTGTCTGGGTACTGGGTTCACTGTTGTCTGGGTACTGGGTTCACTGCTGTCTGGGTACTGGGTTCACTGCTGTCTGGGTACTGGGTTCACTGTTGTCTGGGTACTGGCTTCACTGTTGTCTAGGTATTGGGTTCACTGTTGTCTGGGTACTGGGTTCACTGCTGTCTGCGTACTGGGTTCACTGCTGTGTGGGTACTGGGTTCACTGCTGTCTGGGTACTGGGTTCACTGCTGTCTGGGTACTGGGTTCACTGCTGTCTGGGTACTGTGTTCACTGCTGTCTGGGTATTGGGTTCACTGCTGTCTGGGTACTGGGTTCACTGCTGTCTGGGTACTGGGTTCACTGTTGTCTGGGTACTGGGTTCACTGCTGTCTGGGTACTGGGTTCACTGCTGTCTGGGTACTGGGTTCACTGCTGTCTGGGTACTGGGTTCACTGTTGTCTGGGTACTGGGTTCACTGCTGTCTGGGTACTGGGTTCACTGCTGTCTGGGTACTGGGTTCACTGCTGTCTGGGTACTGGGTTCACTGCTGTCTGGGTACTGGGTTCACTGTTGTCTGGGTACTGGGTTCACTGTTGTCTGGGTACTGGGTTCACTGCTGATGGGTACTGGGTTCACTGCTGTCTGGGTACTGGGTTCACTGCTGTCTGGGTACTGGGTTCACTGCTGTCTGGGTACTTTGTTAACTGCTGTCTGGGTACTGGGTTCACTGCTGTCTGGGTACTGGGTTCACTGCTGACTGGGTACTGGGTTCACTGCTGTCTGGGTATTGGGTTCACTGTTGTCTGGGTACTGGGTTCACTGCTGTCTGGGTACTGGGTTCACTGTTGTCTGGGTACTGGGTTCACTGCTGTCTGGGTACTGGGTTCACTGCTGTCTGGGTACTGGGTTCACTGCTGTCTGGGTACTGGGTTCACTGCTTTCTGGGTTCAATGTTGTCTGGGTACTGGGTTCACTGCTGTCTGGGTACTGGGTTCACTGCTCTCTGGGTACTGGGTTCACTGCTGTCTGGGTACTGGGTTCACTGCTGTCTGGGTATTGGGTTCACTGCTGTCTGGGTATTGGGTTCACTGCTGTCTGGGTACTGGGTTCACTGCATCCTGGCATGGAGGTGCTGGTAAAGGGGAGGAAGGGAGGAGAGGAGGAGAAGAGGAGGAGGAGAGGAGAAGAGGAAGGAGAAAGGCTGTCTGATAGCTGGTAATAAGATGAGGTGGGTGAGGGAGGGGGGAGAGGAGGGTATAGTTGATTAATAACTCAAAACCATATAATTGCAATTCTGTACAACCCAACTCTCTCTCTCTTTCTCTCTCACTCCCCCTTTCTCTCTCTTTCTCTCTCTCTCTCTATTTCTCTCTCACTCCCCCTTTCTCTCTCTCTCTTTCTCTCTCTCTCCCCCTTTCTCTCTCTCTCTTTCTCTCTCTCTCACTACCCCTTTCTCTCTCTTTCTCTCTCTCTCTCTCACTCCCCCTTTCTCTCTCTCTCTCTCTCTCTCTCTTACTCTCTCTCTCTCTCACTCCCCCTTTCTCTCTCTCTCTCTCTCTTTCTCTTTCTCTCTCACTCCCCCTTTCTCTCTCTTTCTCTCTCTCTCACTCCCCCTTTCTCTCTCTTTCTCTCTTTCTCTCTCTCTCTCACTCTCCCAGGAGGATTCTATTTTCTAGCTTGTTAAGCATTTCTCGTTTGTCTCCAATTTTGATCAATAAGGTTTGAACTCCTAGTTTTGTCTGATCTGACCCCCACTGTGTCTGTTTCCCCCTCATTCAGGGAGGGGATGGCCATTATCATCATCGGTGTGTGTGCGTGTATGCGCGTGCGCGCATGTGTGCGTGTGTGTATATAACAGGGAGTGCTCATTCTCCCATTACATTACAGTACATTACAGTACAGTACATTACAGTACATTACAGTGCAGTACAGTACAGTACAGTACAGTACAGTACTCTCCAGTATCTGAACCAGGTTTGTTTAGCAACTTTAGAATATCGCACTGTTCCGTACAATTAACCTTATTTTAGCTCCCAAAAAACTGAAATATCCCCCTTACCCCTTACCCTGTCCCTTTCCTGTTTTAATGTGCGAGAGAAGCGCTACACCTGGTGGAGAGAGGCTGTACGACACAGAATGAGTTGCATTATGCGTGCCGTACGTTACGTCATGACACGTCACAATTTAACGCACAGCTTCAGAGGGGTCCGTTTTTTTTCAACTTTTTGGGACGTTACCATGTCAACCAACACTTGAATAGAAACGTAGTTCACACCCCGGATGTTGATGCAACACAGTCGCTACAGTCCCATTAGTTTTCATTACAGCCTCGTTTGAATGAAACGCAATGGGGTCAGTCACCGTTACTATGTGATGCATGATGAGGTTACTATGTGATGCATGATGAGGTTACTATGTGATGCATGATGAGGTCACTATGTGATGCATGATGAGGTTACTATGTGATGCATGATGAGGTTACTATGTGATGCACGATGAGGTTACTATGTGATGCACGATGAGGTTACTATGTGATGCACGATGAGGTTACTATGTGATGCACGATGAGGTTACTATGTGATGCATGATGAGGTTACTATGTGATGCATGATGAGGTTACTATGTGATGCACGATGAGGTTACTATGTGATGCATGATGAGGTTACTATGTGATGCATGATGAGGTTACTATGTGATGCATGATGAGGTTACTATGTGATGCATGATGAGGTTACTATGTGATGCATGATGAGGTGAATGAGCATTTTGTTGAGATAGATGGTGATTATTAGATGGTCACTGATATACGGTCAATAACTACATATTGTATTTTATCAACATAAGATACACAGCTCAGTAGATAACCACTCACTCATTATAGAAACCATAGACTACAATTGCTGTACATTTAACTCAGTCGATTGCTGGCCATTCATTCCAGTTACGTTGACCTAAGTGGACAGGGTAGTCATCTGAGGAGTGCTGCATAGCCCCAATGACTCGAGCCGTTGATTTGAGAGACCCCTCTGTTGATGTATAAAGAGAGACATTAGGATGTCCAGTGCCTTTAGACAGATCTGTTAAGCAGACAGACACTCCTAATCAATGAAAGAGAGAGAGAGACTGTCACCAACCAAGGAGGGCCTACAGCAGCACCTAGATCTTCTGCACTGGGCCCTGACAGTAAATCTCAGTAAGACCAAAATAATGGTGTTCCAAAAAAGGTCCAGTCGCCAGGACCACAGATACAAATTCCATCTAGACACCATTGCCCTAGAGCACACAAAAAATGATACATACCTTGGCCTAAACACAACAAAGAATTTGAAAACAAACCCGATTTTGATAAACTCCCTTATCTACTGGGTGAAATACCACAGTGTGCCATCACAGCAGCAATATTTGTGACCTGTTGCCACAAGGAAAGGTCAACCAGTGAAGAACAAACACCATTGTAAATACAACCCATATTTATGCTTATTTATTTTCCCTTTTGTACTTTAACCAATTGTACATCATTACAACACTGTATATATACATAATATGGTATTTGTAATGTCTTTATTCTTTTGGAATTTATGTGAGTGTAATGTTTACTGTTCATTTTTATTGTTTATTTCACTTTTGTATATCATCTACTTCACTTGCTTTGGCAGTGTTAACACATGTTTCCTATGCCAATAAAGCCCCTTGAATTGAATTGAGAGAGAGAGAGACAGAGAATAATATCGGGTCTTAGGGTGAGGTTCATTGTGTATAGTTGAAGGTATAGATTTGGAAGAAGACTAAGTGTGCACCCCAAATGTCACCCTGTTCGCTATGTAGTGCCCATTATATAGGGAATAGGATGTCATTTGGGACACCCACTTGAGATGCGCACAGTTCTGGTGTGGAGACTTGTATTGTGTAGAAAGGGACTTTGGTCGTGAAGACAAAGAGTTAACTCTCTTTAATGTGATCGTCAAGAGATAAATGTACAGGGTCTGTTGGAGGTGATGTGTCCGTGGCTCTGACTGACAGGCACCGCGAGCACTGCGACGGTGTAGTGTTGGGGGCGGAGGGGCGTATGCAGAGTGTGGCGAGGATTTAGACCTATCATAAAGGAATTCTCCCCCCCAGCCCGTAACTCATCCCGACACCTTTATTCCTTTTTATTATCAGGCCCATTGCAGCCAAGACCCAAGATGTGATTTACTCTGCCTGGCAGGCCTGTAGGCACTGCAGCAGGAGAGACAGACGGAGGGTGGGAGGGAGAGAGAGAAAGGAAGCAGAGGTGGAGAGATGGAGGGTGGGAGAGGAAAGGAGGAGAGAGAAGAGAGAGAGAGAGAGGGAGATAAAGAGAGTCAAGAAGGAGGGATGAAGAGGAACGGAGAGAGGTAGACAGACCGGGAGAGAGAGAAAAGAGAAAAGATAGGGAAGACAGAAAGACAGGGAAGACAGAAAGCGAGAGATGAATGAAAGAGAAGGAAAAACATATTTTGCTCCTCTACCTGCAATCCCTCCCCCTTATCCCTCATCTGCTCTCCTCCTCTCCTCTCCACTCCTCCTTTCCTCCCCCACTCAATCCCCTCCTCCCCGTTCATCCCTCTCTCTCTCTAATGAGTTATTGGGCCTGTCTGGCCCAGGAAGAGAGCAACCATCTCTCCCCAGGCTGGCGCCCTGACAAGCCTAAATCACTACCCCCCCTCCATCCTCCCATCACCCCACCTTCCTCCATCTCTTCCCCTAGGTGTCCGGGACACCCCATCCCTCTCCCCCTCCCTCCCTACCCCCTGCCTGCCTGCCTGGCTGGCTGTGCTGAGGTGTGTAAAATATTAATGGTGCCCCATTGATTGGGGCAGGCGGCGTTAGGAGGCCATTTGTAGGAGGGCTCAGGTCTCTTCCTGAACACAACAGACAGCTCATTGGTAGCTACAGCAGGAGGTGGGAGGGAGGGAGAAGGAGAAGGAAAAGGGGGCGGTAGGGCACAAGTCTCAACTGAGGAGAGGTCCCCACTACAAGACAGCTCACTTACAGAGAGGGAGATGGAAGGAGAAAAGGGGAGGGAGGGAGATGGAAGCAGAGAAGGGGAGGGAGCGAGACCGAAGGAGAGAAGGGGAGGCAGGGAGACAGAAGGAGAGAAGGGGAGGCAGGGAGACAGAAGGAGAGGCGGGGAGACGGAAGGAGAGAAGGGGAGGGAGGGGAGGGAGACGGAAGGGGAGGGGAGGGAGGGAGATGGAAGGGGAGGGAGGGAGACGGAAGGGGAGGGAGGAGGGGGTATTTTGTCAGAGCTGATGGGAGGATAGGGGGTTACCGGGTGCTTTCCGCTCCCTCTCTCCCTCTCTCCCTTTCTCCCTCTATCTCAGACTCCTGTTTCTGTGACGACTGTCAGTTGCCGTGACGAGGAAACATTGTGGTAATAATATTCTACAGCTGCGTCTCACTCCACCTCGCTCTGTAATTGGTACATTGGTGGAATGAAACAGGATCACACACTACCTAAAATGGACAAAAGAGATGTGTGTGTGTGCGTGTGCGTGTGCGTGTGTGTGTGTGTGTGTGTGTGTGTGTGTGTGTGACACCTGGCTGACAGTGTGTCTGGCTGTCTTGCTGTCTGTGCTGTAACATCTCTCTCTGTCACTGCTGCCGCCTGAGAGGAGATGAGCTGCCATGTGTTCTGTTACTCATCCATCACATATGGCAGAACACAGCCACACATATATGTACACACACAGACCAAAGACAGAGCACACACACACACACAGAGAGAGATGAAGAAAAGAGACACCACATAGACACAACCTTTGTCTGTCATTATGTTGCTGGCTGTCTCCCTTTATCAACCCTCTCCCTCCGTTTGTGTTTAAATGGCCCAGTCAGGGTAATATCATGGTTTGTGTTTAAATGGCCCAGTCAGGGTAATATCATGGTTTGTGTTTAAATGGCCCAGTCAGGGTAATATCATGGTTTGTGTTTAAATGGCCCTGTCAGGGTAATATCATGGTTTGTGTTTAAATGGCCCTGTCAGGGTAACATCATGGTTTGTGTTTAAATGGCCCAGTCAGGGTAATATCATGGTTTGTGTTTAAATGGCCCTGTCAGGGTAACATCATGGTTTGTGTTTAAATGGCACAGTCAGGGTAATATCATGGTTTGTGTTTAAATGGCCCAGTCAGGGTAACATCATGGTTTGTGTTTAAATGGCCCAGGCAGGGTAACATCATGGTTTGTGTTTAAATGGCCCTGTCAGGGTAACATCATGGTTTGTGTTTAAATGGCCCAGTCAGGGTAACATCATGGTTTGTGTTTAAATGGCCCAGTCAGGGTAACATCATGGTTTGTGTTTAAATGGCCCAGTCAGGGTAACATCATGGTTTGTGTTTAAATGGCCCAAGCAGTGTAACATCATGGTTTGTGTTTAAATGGCCCAGTCAGGGTAACATCATGGTTTGTGTTTAAATGGCCCAGTCAGGGTAACATCATGGTTTGTGTTTAAATGGCCCAGTCAGGGTAACATCATGGTTTGTGTTTAAATGGCCCAGTCAGGGTAACATCATGGTTTGTGTTTAAATGGCCCAGTCAGGGTAACATCATGGTTTGTGTTTAAATGGCCCAGGCAGGGTAACATCATGGTTTGTGTTTAAATGGTCCAGGCAGGGTAACATCATGGTTTGTGTTTAAATGGCCCTGTCAGGGTAACATCATGGTTTGTGTTTAAATGGCCCAGTCAGGGTAACATCATGGTTTGTGTTTAAATGGCCCAGTCAGGGTAACATCATGGTTTGTGTTTAAATGGCCCAGTCAGGGTAACATCATGGTTTGTGTTTAAATGGCCCAGTCAGGGTAACATCATGGTTTGTGTTTAAATGGCCCAGTCAGTGAGTCCCAAATAGCACCCTATTCACTCTGTTGCACTACTCTCTTTTTTATAATATTGGCAGTGGGCTGCCATTAGAGAAACAACCTGGTAGACTGGATGATGCTGCTGATGATGACAATGACGAAGACGATGATGAAGATGGTGATGACGAAGACAACGATGAAGATGTTGATGCTGCTGATGAAGATGATGATGACAACGACGAGGACGAAGAAGAAAATGATGATGAAGATGGTGATGACGAATATGGAGAGGATGACGAAGATAGTGATGATGCTGATGAAGGTGATGACGAAGATGGTGATGACGATAATGATGAAGAAGGCCTGTGATAGGTTCTCTCTGTTATTCAACAACAGTGTTTATACCTAAACTGAATGAAAATGGTTGCTTAGATTTTCCGTTGTTTGTTTTCAGGGTTAGCTCTCCTATCAGACAATCACATATTCATATCCCTCATTGTTCTTTTGAAGATAAGTGGGGTTTAATCCCCCATAACAATTCGTAATAGTGTGTTTTATTCACGTTCAATTACCACACGCCTAGTTGACCTCCGCTCCCATCTCACAGAACCTAGCCTTGCGTTTTATTGGAACATGTGCTACGATGTCTCAGTCCTACACACACACACACACACACACACACACACACACACACACACACACACACACACACACACACACACACACACACACACACACACACACACACACACACACACACACACACACACGCTAGCTGGCAGGATGAATTGCAGTAAGAGACTATTAAAGCGTGTGTGACAGGGGTCTCTATCTCTGCTCTCCTCCTGTAGCGTTTCATTCAGAACCCATTTGTCTCCTCCATAGATTTCCTATTTTTAATGGAACTGAGCACAGGGCAGGGTGAGGGGGGACGGGGGTGAGGCAAGGCGGTGAAGGGTGGGGGGGAGGGGGGACAGGGGTGAGGCGAGGGGGGACGGGGTGAGGCAAGGTAGTGAGGGGCGGGGATTAGTTAGTGTGGGACAGGGGTGAGGTGAAGTGGTGAAGGGTGGGGGTGAGGTGAGGTGAGGGGGGACAGGGGTGAGGCGAGGTGGTGAGGGGCGGGGGTGAGGCGAGGTGGTGAGGGGCGGGGGTGAGGGGGGACAGGGGTGAGGCGAGGTGGTGAGGGGGGACAGGGGTGAGGCGAGGTGGTGAGGGGCGGGGATGAGGGGGGACAGGGGTGAGGCGAGGTGGTGAGGGGCGGGGGTGAGGGGGGACAGGGGTGAGGCGAGCGGGGACGGGGTGAGGCAAGGTAGTGAGGGGCGGAGATTAGTGTGGGACAGGGGTGAGGTGAAGTGGTGAAGGGTAGGGGTGAGGTGGGACAGGGGTGAAGGGTAGGGGTGAGGGGGGACAGGGGACAGGGGTGAGGCAAGGTGGTGAGGGGGGACAGGGCTGAGGTGAAATGGTGAAGGGTGGGGTTGAGGGGGAACAGGGGTGAGGCAAGGGGGGACGGTGTGAGGCAAGGTAGTGAGGGGCGGGGATGAGCGTGGGACAGGGGTGAGGTGAAGGGTGGGGTGAGGGGGGACAAGGGTGAGGTGAAGTGGTGAAGGGTGGGGGTGAGGTGGGACAGGGGTGAGGGGAGGTGGTTAGGTGAAGGGTGGGGTGAGGGGTGAGGGGGGACAAGGGTGAGGTGAAGTGGTGAAGGGTGGGGGTGAGGTGAGACAGGGGTGAGGTGAGGTGGTTAGGGGTGGGGGTGAGGTGAGGTGGTTAGGGGTGGGGGTGAGGGGGGACAGGGGTGAGGTGAAGTGGTGAAGAGTGGGGCTGAGGGGTGGGGGTGAAGTGGTGAAGGGTGGGGGTGAGGTGGGACAGGGGTGAGGGGAGGTGGTTAGGGGTGGGGGTGAGGTGAGGTGGTTAGGGGTGGGGGTGAGGGGGGACAGGGGTGAGGTGAAGTGGTGAAGAGTGGGGCTGAGGGGTGGGGGTGAAGTGGTGAAGGATGGGGGTGAGGGGTGGGGGTGAAGTGGTGAAGGATGGGGGTGAGGGGTGGGGGTGAAGTGGTGAAAGATGGGGGTGAGGCATCGGGGTGTTAAATAATAGATACTCCTCCGTCCTCGTTCCCAGTTCCCCTCGCCCCGGGGTGTGTGTGTCACTCTCCACCACAACGAGGTATAGGAGAAATTCTCTCGGCGCCTTGGGGGGTGGGGGGGTATGGTAAACTGTCCATTTGCCATTATCACTGGACTGTCGTGGTAACCCCTCTACCCCCACGGTAAAGGACGTTTAGCATGAAGAGCGGGTGGATATGGCGTGAGGTTGATATATCGCCGTGGCCAGGCGGGAATGAATAGGCTGGTAATTACTCTGTAAAAAGGCTGGTTGGACAAAAAGAGCAGCGCTATAATTTTAATTGTTTTGTTTCCCTGCAGCCAGAGCTGATTGACACCTAGCCAATGGGAACCGTTATTTATATCCATCGAGCTAATTGTAAAATTGAATAACGTTCTTGGGGAGGGGTTTGATCTCTCTCTCTCTCTCTCTCTCTCTCTCTCTCTCTCTCTCTCTCTCTCTCTCTCTCTCTCTCTCTCTCTCTCTCTCTCTCTCTCTCTCTCTCTCTCTCTCTCTCTCTCTCTCTCTCTCTCTCTCTCTCTCTCTCTCTCTCTCTCTCTCTCTCTCTCTCTCCCTGTCTCTCTCTCTCTCTCTCTGTCTCTCTCCCTTTCTCTCTCTCTCTCTCTTTCTCTCTCTCTCTCTCTCTCTCTCTCGACATGAAAGGTAAATGACTTACATTGTCAAAGTATACATCTAACAAAAATTGTAGGACCGACAGCATTAATAATAACAGTAGTAGTAGAAATGGGATTACCATTACCAGCAACTACAACAACAATATTAATGAGAATAATAATACATTAAAGCAGTAGTAGTAGACCAGTCTCAACATGTAATGGTATGAAAGCCAAAACAAAACTAAATGGGAAATATTATTGACATTACATTGCACTTTCACTGGCTGTCCCTCAGGTTGTGGGAGGAGGACACATATTTGGCTTTTCACCCAATAAATATTAGATTTTTTCTTCCTATTTTATCATTTCAAATTCTTTGTACTGAATGTACCCAACTGAATGTTGGGAAAGAAAGATTTTATTACTTGGGTCTGAGTATTTGTCACAGTGTAATAGGAAATGCAGCTCTGTCTCTACCTCTCCCCTGGAGCAGAGTGAGCACAGCCTGTCTTCTCTGGGCAGTCATATTTGCCTGTGACGACCGGTCTCTATAGCCAGACTGTGCTCACTGAGTCTGTACCTAGTCAGTGTTTTCCTCAGTTTTCTATCAGTCACAGTGGTCAGATAGTCTGCCACCATGTACTGTCTGTTTAGAGCCAAATAGCATTGAAGTTGACTTAGATTTGTTGTGTTGTCTTCTCTTGCTTCATTTCTGACATTGTAGAGCTGTGTAATGGAATGTTTTGGGGTCACTTGTTTTTAGATGGTTGTAAAATGTGATGGCTCCTTTTTCTATTAGATTGAGGAGAGGGTTTTGGCCCAATTCTGCTCTACATGTGTTATTTGGAGGTTTTCTTTGCATTTGCAATAGTCTTGCAAAACTGTGCATGCAGTATTTCGATTGGATGTTTGTCCCATTTGATGAATTCATTATTAGAGATTGGACCCCATACTTCACTGCCATATAAAGCAACTGGTTCTATAACTGATTGGAAGATTTTTAGCCAGATTCTAATCGGTGTGGCCGTGGCTAGGGGGTCCAGGGTGCTGGTCCCGGGTGCTGGTCCAGGGTGCTGGTCCCGGGTGTTGTCTCAGTGATCTCGGCGGGGTGGAAATTGCTCCGCTGTTCCTGGGTGGAGAGGTCGGGCTGCGGTTTAAAGCAACGTCCTTGAGGGTCTTGGCAAGGATGGGGACTGTCTCCCTGTACAGGTGAACATGGTCATAGAGACAGTCCAGATCGAGGGTGGGATGGTGGGCCAGGTGTACATTGGGTCGCAGGGCACAGGCTGGTTTTTATTCTTTGGATTGTGGCAGGGTGGAAGTCCTTCCTCTGTTGAAGGGTTGACACCACGATTCTTGAGTTGGGGAAGATTGCGGAGGCCTTCTCAATCACTCCCCGTAGTGAAGTCGCCACCGTCTCCTGCTGAACACGCAGGTCGTTGCTGTTGATTATGTGGCTTGGCGACCCGAGCTGGGCCTTATCGAGCAGCTCCATGGCACACTGCATTGTTGGGCACCACACCTTTCTCCTTTTGTGTCTAGGGAAAAGTTTCTTCTCCTTAACAAACTTCCATTTGAGTCCATTAACAGGACAATGTCAGCCAGTGTTTCTTCTGGAAAGGAGGGGATAGAGTGGAGGCTGGTGGGTGTTGGAGCTGGGGTGTGGCTGGTCTGTGCCGATGCTGCTGTCAGTGGGAGGCTGCTCTGTGGGCTGGGGGGAGGTTACAGAGTGGTGATCTAGATGCACCAGCAGCCTGTTCTTTGTTCTCTCTCTCGCTCTCTTTGTCTCTCTCTTTGTCTCTCTCTGTCCATCTCTCTCTCTCTCAATATAAGGGAAACAGAGGTTGACATTGCCAAAGCAAGTGAATTTAACTAGACAAGTCAGTTAAGAACAAATTCTTATTTACAATGACGGCCTATTCCGGCCAAACCCGGACGGCGCTAGGCCAATTGTGCGCCACCCTATGGGACTCCCAATCATGGCAGGTTGTGATACAGCCTGGAATCGAACCAGGGTCTGTAGTGACACCTCTAGCTCTGAGAAGCAGTGCCTTAGACCGCTGCGCCACTCGGGAGTAAAAGTGAAATAAACAATTTTAAAAAATTGTTTCTTTTTTTAAGTTCCAAAAGAATATAGACTTTTCAATGTCATATTATGTCTACGTACAGTGTTGTAATGATGTGCAAATAGTTAAAGTACAAAAGGGAAAATAAATAAACATAATATAGGTTTGTTCTTTATTGGTTGCCCTTTTCTTGTGGCAAAAGCTCACAAATCTTGCTGTTTTGATTGCACACTGTGGTATTTCACCCAGTAGATATGGGAGTTCATCAAAATTGGATTTGTTTTCGAATTCTTTGTAGGTCTGTGTAATCTGAGGGAAATATGTGTCTCTAATATGGTCATACATTTGGCAGGAGGTTAGGAAGTGCAGCTCAGTTTCCACCTCATTTTGTAGGCAGTGTGCACATAGCCTGTCTTCTCTTGAGAGTCAGGTCTGCCTGCGGTGGCCTTTCTCAATAGTAATGCTATGCTCACGGAGTCTGTACATAGTCAAAGATTTCCTTATGTTTGGGTCAATCACAATGGTCTGGTATTCTGCCACTGTGTACTCTCTGTTTAGGGCCAAATAGCATTCTAGTTTGCTCTGTTTTTTGTAAATTCTCTCCAATTTGTCAAATAATTATATTTTTGTTTTCTCATGATTTGGCTGGGTCTAATTGTGTTGCTGTCTTGGGGCTTTGTAGGGTCTGTCCCTCTCTTTCTCTTTCGGCTTCTTGCCGACCTGCCGACCTTCCTTTTCACTCATCCTGGTCCCTTAACCACCCTATCTCTCTCCCCCTGTGCTTCTCTCCTTCTCTCTCTGTCCTTCTCTCCCTCTCTCCCTTTCTGTCTCTCTCTGCCCCTGTCCTTCTCTCCCTTTCTCTGTCTCCCTCTCTCTGTCTGTCTCTCTCTCTGTGTGTGTGTGTGTGTGTGTGTGTGTGTGAGAGAGAGAGACTAGGGTAATTGAGCTCAGAGGGATTTCTGTTTTCAGTGGCAGAGAGGAAATTAGAATCTTCAGAATCCATTAAAGATGCTTCTCCACAGTTGATGTGTTTGTGCGTGGCACCCTATTCCCTATGTAGTGCACTACTTTTGACCAGGGCCCTATAAAAGGAATAGGATGCCATTTGGGACACACCTACCTCTAACACAGAATTTGGAGGTTTCTTTATAATTCAAATCAAAGCTGTTGAGGTTCGCTAATATACTTGATACCGTATGTATTTTACCAATTAATAACTGACCTATTGCAAAAGAATACGAAATTAACATATTAGACTCTTTAAGTAATTTGATTGGACGAGAGAAAATACGTGTTCTTTGTGCATTGCATCATCCATGACTTAATCAGTCATGTCATGTTTAGTGTGTGTGTGCACACGCGTTTGTGTGTTATACAGGTGTGCTGAATGCTTCTCTGACACTGAGTGAGTGTAACTCCACAGGATGCAAATATAGAGAGAGGGGATGGAGGGAAGAGACGGAGAGAACAGGGGAGAAAATGAGAAAGAACAGCAGATGGTCTCATGCATCCTCCCTATGGAGCAATCACTCTCTCTGCCCCTCTCTATCCCTCTTTCTCTCTCCGTTTATCTCACTATCTCTCTCTATTTTACTCCCCCTCTCTCTGCCTGTTCATTTGCACAAATCTGCACAGCACAGTGCATATGTAGGTGTGCTTACAGAAACTCACACACAGTGCATTCGGAAAGTATTCAGACCCCTTTACCTTTTCCACATTGTTAGTTTACAGCCTAATTCTAAAATGAATTAAATACGTTTTTTTCCCCTCATCAATCTAATCACAATATCCCATAATGACAAAGCGAAAACAGATTTTTAGAGAAAACCCCCCCATAAATAACTTATTTACATAAGTATTCAGACCCTTTGCTGTGAGACTTGAAATTGAGCTCAGGTGCATCCTGTTTCCATTGATCATCCTTGAGTTGTTTCTACAACTTGATTGGATTCCACCTGTGGTAAATTCAATTGATTGGACATGATTTGGAAAGGCACACGCCTGTCTATATAAGGTTGACAGTTGACAGTGCATGTCAGAGCAAAGACCAAGCCATGAGGTCGAATGAATTGTCCGTAGAGCTCCAAGACAGGATTGTGTCGAGGTATAGATCTGGGGAAGGGTACCAAGAAATGACTGCAGCATTGAAGGTCCCCAAAAACACGGTGGCCTTCATCATTCTTAAATGGAAGAAGTTTGGAACCATAAAGACTATTCCTAGAGCTGGTCGCCCAGCCAAACAAGCAATCAGGGGAGAAGGGCCTTGGTCAGGGAGGTGACCAAGAACCCAATGGTCACTCTGACAGAGCCCGAGAGTTCCTCTGTGGAAATGGGAGAACCTTCCAGAAGGACAACCATCTCCGCAGCACTCCACCAATCAGGCCTTTATGGTAGAGTGGCCAGACTGAAGCCACTCCTCAGTAAAAGGCACATGACAGCCCGCTTGGAGTTTGACAGAAGGCATCTAAAAGGACTCTCAGACCATGAGAAACAAGATTCTCCGGTCTGATGAAACCACGATTGAACTCTTTGGCCTTAATACCAAGAGCATCCCGGAGTCACTTCTTCACTATTGAAGTTGACACTGGTGTTTTGCGGGTACTATTTAATGAAGCTGCCAGTTGAGGACTTGTGAGGCATCTGTTTCTCAAACTAGACACTCTAATGTACTTGTCCTCTTGCTCAGTTGTGCACCGGGGCCTCCCACTCCTCTTTCTATTCTGGTTAGAGACAGTTTGCTCTGTTCTGTGAAGGGAGTAGTACACAGCGTTGTACGAGATATTCAGTTTCTTGGCAATTTCTCGCATGGAATAGCCTTAATTTCTCAGAACAAGAATAGACTGACGAGTTTCAGAAGAAAGGCCATTTTTAGCCTGTAATAGAACCCACAAATGCTGATGCTCCAGATACTCAACTAGTCTAAAGGACAGTTTTATTGCTTCTTTAAATCAGGACAACAGTTTTCAGCTGTGCTAACATAATTGCAAAAGTGTTTTCTAATGATCCTTAGAAAGCCTTTTAAAATGATAAACTTGGATTAGCTTACACAACGTGCCATTGGAACACAGGAGTGATGGTTGCTGACAATGGGCCTCTGTACGCCCATGTAGATATTCCATTAAAAATCTGCCGTTTCCAGCTACAGTAGTCATTTACAACATTAACAATGTCTACACTGTATTTCTGATCAATTTGATGTTATTTTAATGGCCAAAAAATTAGCTTTTCTTTCAAAAACAAAGACATTTCTACGTGACCCCAAACTTTTGAACGGTAGTGTATGTAAATGTGATATTTCAGTTTTTAACCTCTTTTTGCTTTGTCATTATGGATTATTGTGTGCAGATTGATGATGACATATTAAAATCCATTTTAGAATAAGGCTGTAACGTAACCAAATGTGGAAAAAGTTCATGGGTCTGAATACTTCCCGAAAGCTCTGTATCGGTGGGTTGTGAAGAGCTAACAATCTGATCAGATTCACTCAGATTCACTTCTGTCACTATTGGGAAAAAGTCAAGGTGACAGTAATATTAAAAACCAAGGTGACAGTAATATTTGTCTGTTTACTTTTGGAGAATGTGTTGGCATATGCAGCAGTGGGGGTTGGGTGAACTGCATGATGGTAGTATCTTAAGACCTGAAGACTTGTTTTTGCTAACAGAGCTGAAGCCCTATCATACTGGCTGTGTGTGGTGAAACTAGTTTGGATCTATACACTCAATATGTTATCACACAGGCCCTTAGCTCATTTTAAAGGTGTGTGAGTGTGTAGTGTGTGTTTGTGTGTGTGTGTGCATGCATACGTACGTGTATATGCACGTTCATGTGTACTTGCATGCACTTGTAGGTGTGTGTGTGTGTGTGTGCGGAACAATTAGCTGGTTTAGTCTGACTTCATCTCCCGACGTTCTGTGACAAACGTTACATTTAGGCACACAGAATCAACTCTCCGCTAAGGTTAGGCATTCATTCCAACTGGCGTAAGTTAAAGGGTTAAGGTTTGGGATAGTGCTAAAACAGAAAAAGAATTCCACGGTTAAGTTTAGGCATTGATTTTGACTGGGCTAAATCACTGTGGACGGATGGAGGAGTGGACTAAGATGAAGAAACAAGCTCCTGCTCTGTGGACTGCTGGTTCTGTCCCAGGCACTTTGTTGTTGCCTCAAGTGGCCAGTTTGGACGGCGTCTCTCGACGTCCTGGGGACCTGAACAAATGTTGAATTTGGCCTTGGATCTGGGGTGGTCCCACTGGGTTCTAATGGGGAAATAATGTCAGAGCCAGTGGGACGTTTAATCCATCTGGGTTGATTCTGTTTCCATCACAGTTATTGATCACTAGTCAGGTGACAAATCAAACAGGAGGTCGCTCTGCTCTGCTCGCTGGCAGGGTCTGGTGTGTGTGTGTGTGTGTGTGTGATGATTGTGTGTGTGTGTGTGTGTGTGTGTGTGTGTGTGTGTGTGTGTGTGTGTGTGTGTGTGTGTGTGTGTGTGTGTGTGTGTGTGTGTGTGTGTGTGTGTGTGTGTGTGTGTGTGTGTGTGTGAAAGAGTGTGTGTGGGGCATGTCTGACACAGCATGTTAGTGTGTCTCCATGCATTACAGAATCAATAACAACAGAAACAACTGCTGTTAGAAAGTGTTTTGGGACAGCATCAGGTTAGATAAAAGTCCTCTGTCCATGATGCCTGGGACAGCATCAGGTTAGATAAAAGTCCTCTGTCAGTGATACCTGGGACAGCATCAGGTTAGATAAAAGTCCTCTGTCAGTGATGCCTGGGACAGCATCAGGTTAGATAAAAGTCCTCTGTCAGTGATGCCTGGGACAGCATCAGGTTAGATAAAAGTCCTCTGTCAGTGATACCTGGGACAGCATCAGGTTAGATAAAAGTCCTCTGTCAGTGATGCCTGGGACAGCATCAGGTTAGATAAAAGTCCTCTGTCCATGATGCCTGGGACAGCATCAGGTTAGATAAAAGTCCTCTGTCAGTGATACCTGGGACAGCATCAGGTTAGATAAAAGTCCTCTGTCAGTGATGCCTGGGACAGCATCAGGTTAGATAAAAGTCCTCTGTCAGTGATGCCTGGGACAGCATCAGGTTAGATAAAAGTCCTCTGTCAGTGATGCCTGGGACAGCATCAGGTTAGATAAAAGTCCTCTGTCCATGATGCCTGGGACAGCATCAGGTTAGATAAAAGTCCTCTGTCAGTGATACCTGGGACAGCATCAGGTTAGATAAAAGTCCTCTGTCAGTGATACCTGGGACAGCATCAGGTTAGATAAAAGTCCTCTGTCAGTGATACCTGGGACAGCATCAGGTTAGATAAAAGTCCTCTGTCAGTGATGCCTGGGACAGCATCAGGTTAGATAAAAGTCCTCTGTCCATGATGCCTGGGACAGCATCAGGTTAGATAAAAGTCCTCTGTCAGTGATGCCTGGGACAGCATCAAGTTGGATAAAAGTCCTCTGTCAGTGATGCCTGGGACAGCATCCGGTTAGATAAAAGGCCTCTGTCAGTGATGCCTGGGACAGCATCAAGTTGGATAAAAGGCCTCTGTCAGTGATGCCTGGGACAGCATCCGGTTAGATAAAAGGCCTCTGTCAGTGATGCCTGGGACAGCATCAGGTTAGATAAAAGGCCTCTGTCAGTGATGCCTGGGACAGCATCAGGTTAGAGAAAGGGCCTCTGTCAGTGATGCCTGGGACAGCATCAGGTTAGATAAAAGGCCTCTGTCAGTGATGCCTGGGACAGCATCAGGTTAGATAAAAGGCCTCTGTCAGTGATGCCTGGGTCAGCATCAGGTTAGATAAAAGGCCTCTGTCAGTGATGCCTGGGACAGCATCAGGTTAGATAAAAGGCCTCTGTCAGTGATGCCTGGGACAGCATCAGGTTAGATAAAGGCCTCTGTCAGTGATGCCTGGGACAGCATCAGGTTAGATAAAAGGCCTCTGTCAGTGATGTCTGGTTACATCTAATTGAGCAGTCGGTTGGCTACCTCTGATTTTATATTCATTGATAACAGTGAAATAATGCTTTAATGCACCCATCCTTCTCTGTGTTTAATCTCTGTATCTCCTCTCTAACCTTACCAATACCACCTCTATAACACTCCTTCTCCCCCTCTACTCCCCTCCTCACTCTTTCTTTCTCTCTCCATCTCCTCATCCCCCCTCTCCTACTCGCTTTCCCTCCCTCCCTCATCCCCTTCTCTGTCAATGCTATTGGCTTTAAAGGGGCAGCAGATCAGCTGCTGATTAATGCTGCATTTTGGGGGCCATTTGTCTGCACTGCTGCTCCTGTCTCTGATTAGCCCTCTCCCTACCTCCTCCCATCCCTCTCTCCCACCACGTCACCCTTCTCCATCACCTCCTTCCTCCGATCCTGCCCTCTGCTGCCCCTGTCTATGACAGCCCCACACCACCACCTCAACGGAGATGAATGACCCGCTCTGTTGCTGGGGGATTAAAGTAGTCCTGGTTACCTGACTGGACAAAGTGGTTGTGATTGGTGACCAATGCACTTGAGAGCGGGGTGATCTCTCTCTCTCTCTCTTTCTCTCTTTAAAACAGAGCAGGTTTTGTCAGTGTGTCAGCAGGTTGTGTGTGTGTTTCTATCAGGGCAGGGTAAGGTCCCGGCTGTGTGACACTGATCATGGCAGGCAGAGATTGGCGAGGGCCAAATAAGGAAGAGACTGGAGAAACCATTTACCGGCCACCGCTGGACACTGATGAATGGACACGGGCCGTTATCGAGCACTACCCTAATCAGCCCAACGATCCACTAGCAACAACATCAGTTTTGTCCCAGCTCATAAGGGGCGGGACATCAGCCACGTCAGGTCCCATTGGCCCAGCCCTCTGTCACTTGGAACAGACCATGATTAGGTACATTGCCCGATTATCAAATACAAGGAGCTCGTCTGGGGGGGGTGAAAGTGTGTGTGGGGTTCGGGTGTGGAGGAATGGGTGTGTGTGTGTGTTTCAGGTATGGAGGGAGGGGTGTGTGTGTGTGGGGGGGGGTTCGGTGTGGAGGGAGGGTTGTGTGTCTGTGTGGGGGGTTCGGTGTGGAGGGAGGGTTGTGTGTGTGTGTTTCAGGTATGGAGGGAGGGGTGTGTGTCTGTGTGTGGGGTTCGGTGTGGAGGGAGGGTTGTGTGTCTGTGTGGGGGGTTCGGTGTGGAGGGAGGGTTGTGTGTGTGTGTTTCAGGTATGGAGGGAGGGGTGTGTGTGTGTGTGTGTGTGTGTGTGTGTGTGTGTGTGTGTGTGTGTGTGTGGGGTTCGGTGTGGAGGGAGGGTTGTGTGTGTGTGTTTCAGGTATGGAGGGAGGGGTGTGTGTGTGTGTGTGGGGGGGGGGTTTATTACTGATACATCAGGCATTGTATGATAATAAATCCGAAAAGTACATCGTTTTAAGAATTAACAAAAATTCAGGAGAGGACCATAGCATTTCAACTAGTTGCCTAATACTTTCCCTTCAATTCGCAAGAGGCTTGAATGTATCTCACCAGAGAATAAATCCTAGCGAGCGAAACAGCACCCCTCTGTCTCTGTATGTGTAGCCCATCTATATGATCCTGTCTGGTCCAAACGAGTATGACATTGTTGCCGCCCATAGCATTGAACGCAAGGGAAGCCAGCGAGCATTTGGCCTTCCTTGATAAAAAATTATAATAAAATAATAGCCAATCAGCTTTGAGCTCAACTGAGTGAGCTCAACAATGAATGATCCTGGCGTACCAAAAAAAAAGTGTCAATAGGAGCCAGCTTGGATTTGGCTTCACTCCAATCACATCGCATCGAGAGCATACGCCATTGACAGAAACTCGTTGTGCATCTCGTTGTGTTGATGTCCTTAGATGGCTGGCTACCTAGCTAGCTGACCGTAAGGCACTACAGAGGGTAACCTGTTAGACACATGGCTACCACAGCATTCTGCAGCAATACGCCATCCCATCTGGTTTTTGACTAGGACTATCATTTGTTTTTCAACAGGACAATGACCCAACACACCTCCAGGCTGTGTAAGGGCTATTTTACCAAGAAGGAGAGTGATGGAGTGCTGCATCAGATGACCTGGCCTCCACAATTCCTCAACCTCAACCAAATCGAGATGGTTTGGGATGAGTCGGACCGCAGAGTGAAGGAAAAGAAGCCAACAAGTGCTCAGCATATGTGGGAACTCCTTCAAGACTGTTGGAAAAGCATTCCAGGTGAAGCTGGTTGAGAGAATGCCAAGAGTGTTCAAAGCTGTCATCAAGGCAAAGGGTGGCTATTTGAAGAATCTCAAATATAAAATGTATTTTGATTTGTTTAACCCTATTTTGGTTACTTCATGATTCCATATATGTTATTTCATAGTTCTGATATCTTCACTATTTTTCTACAATGTAGAAAATAGTAAAAATAAAGAAAAACCCTTGAATTAGTAGGTGTTCTAAAACTTTTGACTGGTAGTGTAGGTATTACAGAATCGGTCAGGGAGAGATTGAAATGTCAGTGAAGACACTTGCCAGTTGGTGAGAGCATGCTCGGAGTACAAGTCCTGGTGATCCGTCTGGCCCCGCGGCCTTGTGAATGTTGACCTGTTTAAAGGTCTTGTTCACATCGGCTACAGAGAGCGTGATCACACAGTCGTCCTGAACAGCTGGTGCTCTCATGCTTGCCTCATTGTCGCTTGCCTCGAAGCGAGCATAAAAGGCATTTAGCTCGTCTGGTAGGCTTGCGTCACTGGGCAGCTCGCGGCTGGGTTTCCCTTTGTAGTCCGTAATAGTTTGCAAGCCCTGCCACATCCGACGAGAGTCAGAGACGGTGTAGTAGGATTCAATCTTAGTGCTGTATTGACGCTTTGCCTGTTTGATGGTTCGTCTGAGGGCATGGAGGGATTTCTTATAAGCGTCCGGATTAGTGTCCCGCTCCTTGAAAGCGGCAGCTCTTGCCTTTAGCTCGGTGCGGATGTTACCTGTAATCCATGGCTTCTGGTTGGGATATGTACATGCGGTCACTGTGGGGATGACGTCGTCGATGCACTTATTGATGAAGCCGATGACTGAGCTGGTATACTCCTCAATGCCATTGGACGAATCCCGGAACATATTCTAGTCTGTGCTAGCAAAACTGTAGTGTAGCGTCCGTGTCATCTGACCCCTTCTGTATTGAGCGAGTCAATGGTACTTCCTGCTTTAGTTTTAGCTTGTAAGCAGGAATCAGGAGGATAGATTTGTGGTCAGATTTGCCAAATGGATGGTGAGGGAGAGCTTTGTATGCGTCTCTGTACGTGGAGTAAAGATGGTATAGAGTTTTTTCCCCTCTGGTTGCACATGTGACATGCTGGTAGATATTAGGCAAGCTGATGGAAAAGATGATTGTCAATAGATTGTCCTATTTCCTGGAGCACAGAGGTTTATTGAGTCAATGTCAAAGTGGATTCTGTAAAGGTAGATCTACCTTGGATGCATTAGTAAAGGTGAGCAATGAAATGGAAAAAACTGGTCATGAAAGAAGTTTTGACATAGAAAATGACTACGATACTATTGGAGCTTCCTTATATGCTGACGATGGAGCGATTTAGAAGAGGGGAAGGAATGTCTCTCGTGATCAAATCTATTCAACAAGCTATATTGGCAGTTGAAAGATGGTCGATTGACTGCATGTTCTTCTCAAAGAAGAATGTTGCTGATAATAAGCAGTTTGGCATGTAAAGCATGTGGGTAGGGTTTCTATGTTCAAATATTAAAGTTTATGGTTCAATGAGAGATATACAGATATCACCCTATTCCCTATATACAGTGGGGAGAATTAGTTAATGTAGTTCTGGGCTGATCCCTCACCATCCTCATGATCATTGATGCCCCACGAGGTGAGATCTTGCATGGAGCCCCAGACCGAGGGTGATTGACCGTCATCTTCAACTTCTTCCATTTTCTAATAATTGCGCCAACAGTTGTTGCCTTCTCACCAAGCTGCTTGCCTATTGTCCTGTAGCCCATCCCAGCCTTGTGCAGGTCTACAATTTTTATCCCTGATGTCCTTACACAGCTCTCTGGTCTTGGCCATTGTGGAGAGGTTGGAGTCTGTTTGATTGAGTGTGTGGACAGGTGTCTTTAATACAGGTAACGAGTTCAAACAGGTGCAGTTAATACAGGTAATGAGTGGAGAACAGGAGGGCTTCTTAAAAAAAAACGAACAGGTCTGTGAGAGCCGGAATTCTTACTGGTTGGTAGGTGATCAAATACTTATGTCATGCAATAAAATGCAAATTAATTACTTAAAAATCATACAATGTGATTTTCTGGATTTTTGTTTTAGATTCCGTCTCTCACAGTTGAAGTGTACCTATGATAAAAATGACAGACCTCTACATGCTTTGTAAGTAGGAAAACCTGCAAAATCAGCAGTGTATCAAATACTTGTTCTCCCCACTGTAACTGGAAATATCATGTCATTAGAGTTGAAACAAAGTGTAACAAGGTGGTGAATCTCATGCTCTGTGGTTATGAATGGGGTGCTGATAGACAATCACTTATAGACAGCTATAGAGCTCTGATCAGAACAGCAATTGTTAATGGGTGAGTAGTTTATGGAACAGTTGCGAAGACTTTCCTTCAGAGGCTGGCCAGAATCCAGTATAGAGCTTTAAGGATATGTATTAGTGCATTTAAATCAATACCTGTAAGTGCATTATTAGAAGAGGCAGGAGAGATGCCTTTGGACATACGCCAACAAAAATTGTTGTTAGCTTATTGGCTTAGACTGAAAGTTGTAAGGTTGGTCATCCCACTGGTACTGTTCTAGATGACTGTCGGGAATATACTAGTAGACAAGGCAGTGGTTTTGGTTGGACAGTTGGAAAGCTTGCTGATGAGAGTGGTCTGACGGAGTTGGATGTTTGCCCCTCTGTGGTGACGGTGGATGTTCCTCATTGGTTACTACCAGATCCTGTTGTTGATTTAACCTTGTTATAGAAAATAAAAGATTGATCAGAAGTGAGTGATATATATAGGGGAACCGGTTGACAATTATATTGGTAGAATCGAAAGATAAGGTGTAGTAGTGAGATTCCGCTGGGTCCCAGTGTGAATGAAACAGTAGATGAGGTAGCCAAAAGGGCTTTAAAACGAGATATAATTGATATTTGTGCTCCATTGGGTATAGGCAAGGCCAAATGTAAGATTAGAGCCATTATGATAGATGCTTGGCAGAAAATGTGGGACAGCAAGCCCAAGGGAAGAAGACGAAGCTTCAAACAGCGAAACTGTTTGTATTTAATATGGATTTGTATTAGAAAAAACAGCATTTAGTGCATCGTCTTCTCTAACCTTTTGAGCCAAAGAATACAGCGTTTAATACAGCGTTTAATACAGCGTTTAATACAGCGTTTAATACAGCGTTTAATACAGCGTTTAATACAGCGTTTAATACAGCGTTTAATACAGCGTTTAATACAGCGTTTAATACAGCGTTTGTTTAAACATAACTTTTTCTAGGATAATTATATTTGTAAGACATTGTACATTGAACTCGTCATTAAATCTGGTTGGCAAACATGTGAATGCTTTGTGTACAGAGTGCATGGTTGATGAAATAGTGAAACGTGTTGATGTATTTTTGTAAGTACCAGTATGTGGAAGAGTGGGAAAGATTGATGTGCACGGTTATTGAGGTTGGACAGGGATGGGGGGGGGTTGGAATGGATTTGGGGGATGGGTGGGGGTTTGATAGTAGTTAGTAAGGCTTTTCTTATTAGTACAGGATTAGATAGGAGGGTTGATGGTAACATATGGAATTGTAATAAAATGGTCATACATGGACCATTTAGCTATTTTATTTAGAATTTTAAAACCCCTTTAGGTATAAAAATGTTTTATATTACTTGATGAAATATTGAATGTGGTTTTTACTACTATAGCCCATAGAAACGCATTGAATAACACATTCATAAATGGCAAAAAAGACAGTCAAAAAATTTATCATAAGGAAGAAGGTTTTGAAGTGTCTGTCGTATATCTAGGAGATATAAGAAAGCTCAGGAAATATTTTTGTAGGAACAAAAAACCTTCCTCCATCCTTCCATTCGTTTGTATAGGCAACCTTCAGACCAGTCCTGGGACATTCGTTTGTATAGGCAACCTTCAGACTAGTCCTGGGACATTCGTTTGTATAGGCAACCTTCAGACCAGTCCTGGGACATTCGTTTGTATAGGCAACCTTCAGACCAGTCCTGGGACATTCGTTTGTATAGGCAACCTTCAGACCAGTCCTGGGACATTCGTTTGTATAGGCAACCTTCAGACCAGTCCTGGGACATTGGTGTCGGACGCTACAGATGTTTTCGGGATGTCTTGGGGTCTGACAAACATCGCTGTAGCTCCACCACCTTCCACCGCAGAGGCAGAAGGCCAACTGTGGCAGAGAGTAGGCCAGAAGGCTAAACTAAAAAAACTTAAATGGAATGTAAGCCTACTTAAACAAAATATCCGATGGCGGAGCCGCAAAAGCACATCTGTGCAAGGGTGTTTACTTACATAGTGATTCCCCCAAAAAACAGTACTGCCCCAAAAGTATAGACATAAATGATGGGGCCAGGTAGTGCTGCCCCGTCAATGTATCATTGGAAAAATCCCCCTTTTGAACTGATAGAGGGGCTCCTTATGTAGGGGGAAGCCCCTCCCATCAGAACAATTAATTAATCAAGCCATAACTCATTATAGCACTTAATATATTAATATAACACATTTACATAACCCCACCGCTACTGACATGGTGTCTTACAATACACACATTCACATGGACTCGCAATTCAGGACATGCACTACAAAGCTAGCCCGATTGCAGTAGCTCGGGTCCTTATTCTAGCATACCCGGAAGCTACATAGACGGAGAGAGGGACAGAAACAAACAGAGCGCTCATCCAAAACATTGATAAGTACAATAAACCTCACTTAATTAAACATGAAAGCTTGTCTGTGTATTCTTTATACCATACCAACCTGCTAATGAAGGTAGGTATGAATAATGTGTGTAATGTATGAGCTGAGATGGCTAGGTTAACTTGTGTGTCGACCCACATTGCTAACGTAGCTGAACATGGAGCAAAGAGGGGGAGATGAGTTTGTGTGTGGGTGTGTTAGCTTACCAGATGCTGCCTGTGGCCAGTGACGGACTTCTCCGTCACGCGGATGAGGTGGATTGAGATGCAGCCCATGCAAAACAAACTGATATCTCTAGCTTAAATTGATGGATTTTGTTTAGGATTTTTAAAATTATGTTACTTAGATTGACGCACGGGTACTTCAATAGACTTTTAAGGCTTGACTATTTGCCTTGAAAGCAGCTCCTCAACAAGCATCAGCTGCTACTCAGAGGTGTAAAGTACTTAAAAATACTTTAAAGTACGTTTTTTGGTATCTGTACTTTACTTAACTATTTATATTTTTTACTACATTCCTATAGAAAATATGTACTTTTTACTCCCATACA
Organism: Salvelinus alpinus; assembly: GCF_045679555.1. Taxonomy (NCBI): domain Eukaryota; kingdom Metazoa; phylum Chordata; class Actinopteri; order Salmoniformes; family Salmonidae; genus Salvelinus; species Salvelinus alpinus. Next base: position 18,663,073 of record NC_092114.1, on the reverse strand, counting down.
TTTTACCTGACAACCAAAAGTACTTGTTACATTTTGAATGCTCAGGAAGGACAGAATGTTCCATGCACCTATCAATATAACATGTTGCCATCCCTACTGCCTCTGATCTGGCGGACTCACTCTACACAAATACTGTGTTTGTAAATTATTACTGAGTGTTGGAGTGCGCCCGTCTATCTGTATATTTAAAAAAAACTAGAAAATCGTGCCGTCTGGTTGGCTAAATATAAGGACTTTGATGTATAGCATCAAAGTATGACAATTGAGTACACTTTCCACCACTGTATGCAAGTACATTTAAAACCAGATACTTTTAGACTTTACTCAAGTAGTATTTTACTGGGTGAGTTATACTTGAGTAATTTTCTATTAATGTACCCTTACTTTTAATCAAGTATGACAATTTAGTACTTTTTCCACCATTGCTGCTACTCATTACTAATCAGCATCCACACCTGTCCTCACTCTAAACCTGACCAAACAAACACACTTCCTCTTTGTTCTGCAGTGCATGTTGCATTGCACGTCACTGTGCGTTACTAGCCTTAAGTTTTGCATCCCTCTTCCTCCTCTTCTATCTAGTATCTCTTAGGTTCTTCCAAGGATCCCTTGGGGGGGATTGCCATCACCACAGCCTAACTCCCACAGCCTGAGGATGATGTCTACCAGCCTGAGGATGATGTCTACCAGCCTGAGGATGATGTCTACAACCCTAACTCCCACAGCCTGAGGATGATGTCTATAACCCTAACTCCCACAGCCTGAGGATGATGTCTATAACCCTAACTCCCACAGCCTGAGGATGATGTCTACAACCCTAACTCCCACAGCCTGAGGATGATGTCTACAACCCTAACTCCCACAGCCTGAGGATGATGTCTACCAGCCTGAGGATGATGTCTACAACCCTAACTCCCACAGCCTGAGGATGATGTCTACAACCCTAACTCCCACAGCCTGAGGATGATCTCTACCAGCCTGAGGATGATCTCTACCAGCCTGAGGATGATGTCTACCAGCCTGAGGATGATGTCTACAAGCCTGAGGATGATGTCTACTAGCCTGAGGATGATGTCTACCAGCCTGAGGATGATGTCTACAACCCTAACTCCCACAGCCTGAGGATGATGTCTACCAGCCTGAGGATGATGTCTACAACCCTAACTCCCACGGCCTAAGGATGATGTCTACCAGCCTGAGGATGATGTCTACAACCCTAACTCCCACAGCCTGAGGATGATGTCTACCAGCCTGAGGATGATGTCTACAAGCCTGAGGATGATGTCTACAACCCTAACTCCCACAGCCTGAGGATGATGTCTACCAGCCTGAGGATGATGTCTACAACCCTAACTCCCACGGCCTAAGGATGATGTCTACCAGCCTGAGGATGATGTCTACAACCCTAACTCCCACAGCCTGAGGATGATGTCTACCAGCCTGAGGATGATGTCTACAACCCTAACTCCCACAGCCTGAGGATGATGTCTACCAGCCTGAGGATGATGTCTACAACCCTAACTCCCACAGCCTGAGGATGATGTCTACAACCCTAACTCCCACAGCCTGAGGATGATGTCTACCAGCCTGAGGATGATGTCTACAACCCTAACTCTACAGAGTCCACGCACGGCATCCGGTTCACTCTCCTCTTCCTGAATCCTCATTCTCATATTCCTTACATTTCCTCAATAAATATTCGAAACCCATTTCAATGTCTGGTCCTTAAACTCGTGGAAAAATGAATATTGGGGGATATTTGATATTCATAGTTGGACATTTCATTTCTGTAGGGTTGTCAACAGATTAGAATGGTTCAAAATGTAAAACATCACTCCCTCCATTACACACATACAGATGTAACACAGACACAGGGTACAGGACTCCCCCATCCGAACGTGAAATATAAGATGTACAATACCAACTGTGAAATGTCATATTTCACCTAGAAAGCCAGTCACCTGCCCAGAGTCTTGACTGATAAACAATTAAATATCACACCAGCCTGGCGCGTCGGGCAACGCAGTGCAACGCATTCACAATTCACTAGACACCCTAATTGCTTTGTAGAACAATTTAACAAATAAATACAAGATTCTGTAGAAATCTTTTAAACACTAATAGCATCAATCCAACAAAAAATATATATTACAAATTCGTATTTTACATCATGCAGTAAAAACAATAACAAATTAAGAACAAGTATCATATTGATTTTCTTCAAATGGTTTGGAGTTTTGTGTTTTGGATGTAAGGAGTGCCTCGATGCACACTGAAAATTGGAGGTATAAATTACTGTGCTGAAATACTTACCATGAATACTCAATATCTGAACTGCACACACACACACACACACACACAAATAAACACACCCTTCCCTTGAGGACGTTGCAGCAGCATTTCATTTGATCAGAAAATGTACTATAGGCCCTGGAGGGGAAAAAACTGTTTGTGTGCGTCTGTGTGTTCCTGTGTGTGTCTGTGTGTTCCTGTGTGTGTCTGTGTGTGTCTGTGTGTTCCTGTGTGTGTCTGTGTGTTCCTGTGTGTGTCTGTGTGTTCCTGTGTGTGTCTGTGTGCGTCTGTGTGTTCCTGTGTGCGTCTGTGTGTTCCTGTGTGTTCCTGTGTGCGTCTGTGTGTTCCTGTGTGCGTCTGTGTGTTCCTGTGTGTGTCTGTGTGTTCCTGTGTGTGTCTGTGTGTTCCTGTGTGCGTCTGTGTGTTCCTGTGTGTGTCTGTGTGTTCCTGTGTGTGTCTGTGTGTTCCTGTGTGTTCCTGTGTGTGTGTGTGTTCCTGTGTGTGTCTGTGTGTCTCCTGTGTGTTCCTGTGTGCGTCTGTGTGTTCCTGTGTGTGTCTGTGTGTTCCTGTGTGTGTCTGTGTGTTCCTGTGTGCGTCTGTGTGTTCCTGTGTGTGTCTGTGTGTTCCTGTGTGTGTCTGTGTGTTCCTGTGTGTGTCTGTGTGTTCCTGTGTGTTCCTGTGTGTGTCTGTGTGTTCCTGTGTGTGTCCGTGTGTTAGTGTGTGTGTCTGTGTGTGTGAAAACACTTGTGCATTTGCCCCTATTCAGATGTTACCCTGCATACTGTTGAGGGTGTCAACATTGATAAAGGTCAAACAAAACTGTACTAAGTTTGAATCACTCTTTCTGTACAAGTGTGCATTGTGCATGTATGCACTTTTGCATGTGTGTGTGTGACAGAGAGAGTCCTATGAATATCAGTAGAGCTGCAGAGTAGTGGCTCCTCTGACAGTGTCATCACAGGTTATAGGCTTGAGGGACCCAACCAAGAGAGAGGAGACAGATACGGGCTGAGGGGGCTGGCCAGGTTTTTGGTTAAAGTGGACAGCGTTGTCAGGACACAGGACAGGAGAAGTGGGGGGGGGGGGGGGTGACAGATGCCGTCTTATTTAATGAGCCTTCACCCGATTCCCCCACTTTCAATTTACGTGCTGTCCGATATTCCTACAATCCCCAAATAGATACTCAAACACACATACAGAGGCGTGCACGCACACACACGTACGTCCCCCCTCCCCCAATGTCTTGCTGCTGGCAGGTTAATCCTTGGAGCGTTCAATAATTAATTCATTAATGAATTTCCCTCCTTTAATTAGTACAGCTCACCTGGTAGAGCTGACGGGGTGCTGCTGGTGACCAGCTCTAGTACAGTAGAAAGAACACACACATACAGAGGTAGGTGTGTATGTGTTCAGTCTGCTGGCCTGTCTTTGTGAGAGGGGAAGTGACATAAGCCAGCAGCCATGAAACACATCCTGTCAGCACGCCCCAATCACAGCACAGCCTGCGCTCTGCCAGACCTGACACACACACACCCACCCAGGAAGTCCACGCACACACCTTCCATAAGGAGACAACACACCCAAACCTCTCTGGTACATCCTCCCACCATATGCTGCCCCCTTCTCCGTATTTCTCCCCTGACAGAAGGCCTACATCTTACGAGTTCCAACCCAACTTTGCTATTTAGTGACTTCTTTCACGATGATCTTAACTTCTGTTGTGCAGAAAGTTCATACTATTATCTTGTGTATTTTATTCATCTTGTCAGTGTATTTGTTTTTAACTCTGCATCGTTGGGAATGGCTCATAAGCAAGCACTCACATTAAAGTCTACACTCGTTGTATTCGGCGCATGTGAAAAATACTATTTCATTTTGACTTGATCTCTATGCAGCATGTGTGAGAGAACCAGATACAGCTAGAGGAGAACGGTTGGCAAGGAGATGTATTATAGAACACTGTTAATCCTTCCCTACCACGGCGGACCTAGAAATACAACCCAAAACACAGCGTACCCCAGAAGCAGTCAACACCATAATACCAGTCACCCAGAAAACATACATCTATACACCATAGTTTCAGGATTCTTTTCGATTCACCATTAACAAATCAGACAGACATTGTGAAGATGTAAAGGGGATGAATACACTGAACTGGTTTAATCTCCTATGAAGTTCATTTTAGATGTTCAAATGCCCTCTACTGGGCTGATAACACAGTACATCTAGTGTGGCATCTAAAACCCAACTAGATATAACTACATATTCATACATACATAAATACATAAATACACACACACACACACACACACACACACATATACATACACAGTACCAGTCAAAATTTGAGACACCTACTCATTCAATGGTTTTTCTTTATTTTTACTATTTTCTACATTACTATTATTATACAAAGACATCAAAGCTATGAAATAACACATATGGAATCATGTAGTAACCAAAAAAAGTGTTAAAGAACAACTTAAAGTAGCCACCCTTTGCCTTGATGACAGCTTTTCACACTCTTAAAAGTTAATTTGTGGAATTTCTTTCCTTATTAATGTGTTTGAGCCAATCAGTTGTGTTGTGACAAGGTAGGGGTGGTATACAGAAGATGGTATTTTACCAAATAAGGCTAAGTTCATATTATGGCAACAACAGCTCAAATAAGCAAAGAAAAACAACAGTCCATCATTACTTTAAGATATGGTCAATCCAGAAAATTAAGAACTTTGAAAGTTTCTTCAAGTTCAGTCGCAAAAACCATCAAGCACTATGATGAAACTGGCCCTAATGAGGACCGCCACAGGAATGGAAGACCCAGAGTTACCTCTGCTGCAGAGGATAAGTTCATTAGTGTTAACAGCCTCAGAAATCCAAGCCCAAATAAATGTTTCACAGAGTTCAAGTAACAGACACATCTCAACATCAACTGCTCAGAGGAGACTGTGTGAATCAAGCCTTCATGGTCGAACTGCTGCAAAGAAACCACTACTAAAAGGTCACCAACAAAAAGAAGAGACTTGCTTGGGCCAAGAAATAAGAACAATGGACATTAGACCGGTGGAAGTCTGTCCTTTGGTCTGCTGTGTCCAAATTTGAGATTTTTGGTTCCAACCGCCGTGTCTTTGTGAGACGCAGAGTAGGTGAACGGATGATCTCCGCATGTGTGGTTCCCACCGTGAAGCATGGAGGAGGTGGTGTGATGGTGCTTTGCTGGTGACACTGTCAGTGATTTATTTAGAATTCAAGGCACACAACCAGCATTGCTACCACAGCATTCTGCAGCGATACACCATCCCATCTGGTTTGCACTTAGTGGGACTATCATTTGTTTTTCAACAGGACAAATGACCCAACACACCTCCAGGCTGTGTTAGGGCTATATGACCAAGGAGGAGAGTGATGGAGTGCTGCATCAGATGACCTGGCCTCAACAATAACCCGACCTCAACCCAATTGAGATGGTTTGGGATGAGTCGGACCGCAGAGTGAACGAAAAGCAGCCAACAAGTGCTCAGCATATGTGGGAACTCCTTTGAGACTGTTGGAAAAGCATTCCAGGTGAAGCGGGTTGAGAGAATGCCAAGCGTGTGCAAAGCTGTCATCAAGGCTACTTTAAAGAATCATTTTATATATATATTTTGATTTGTTTAACACTTTTGGTTACTACATGAGTCCATGTGTCATTTCATAGTTTGTCTACACTATTATTCTACAATTTAGAAAATAGTAAAAATAAAGAAAACTCCTTGAATGAGTAGGTGTATCCAAACTTTTGACTGGTACTGTATGATACACACAGTAGTCGGAAAGTATGCAGACCCCGTGACTTATTCCATATTTTGTTACGTTACAGCCTACTCTAAAATTAATTTAATCCGTTTTTTTTACCTTCAATCTGCAATGTTCAGCAAGTCATTTTGGTTCAAATGTGCTTTGGTTTAATGAAAGCAAAAATGACAAAGCAAAAACAGGTTTTTAGAAATGTTTGCAAATGTATAAATAACAGAAATACCTTATTTACAAAAGTATTCAGATCCTACTGATGTAAATTAAATTGATTGGGCATGATTTGGAAAGGCACACACCTGTCTATTTAAAAGGTCCCACAGTTGACAGTGTCAGAGCAAAAACCAAGCCATGAGGTCGAATGAATTGTCCGTAGAGCTCAGAGACAGGATTGTATCAAGCTCACAGAACGGGATCGCCGAGTGCTGAAGTGTGTAAAAATAGTCTGTCAGACGCTATCTGTCCCAATGCATAGAACCACCTTTAAAGTTTGGTGGAGGATGAATAATGGTCTGGGGCTGTTTTTCATGGTTGGGGCTAAGCCCCTTAGTTTCAGTGAAGGGAATTCTTAATGCTACAACATTCAATCACATTCTAGACGATTCTGTCCAACCGTTTGGTGAACGCCGTTTCCTGTTTCAGCATGACAATGCTCCCGTGCACAAAACGAGGTCCATACAGAAGTGGTTTGTCGAGCTCAGTGTAGAAGATACAAGATACATACAAATCATTAAAATCCAGACGGAAAATATTTACACAAGAAGCCACCTAATATCACACAGTCAAACTCTTCAGTCATTTAGTAAGTTTCACCGTTCTGCGATTTCTCACCGTTTTAAACATCTGTGGCCTGCACAGAGCCCTGACCTCAACTACATCGAACACTTTAGGGATGAATTGTAATGCCGACTGCAAGCCAGGCCTAATCGCCCAACATCAGTGCCCGGCCTCACTAAGGCTCGTGGCTGAATGGAAGCCAGTCCCCGCAGCAATGTTCCAACTTCTAGTGGAAAGCCTTCCCAGAAGAGTGGAGGCTGTTCTAGCAGCAAAGGGGGGGACCAACTCCATATTAATGCCCATGATTTTGTAATGAGATGTTCGACGAGCAGGTGTCCACATACACATGACCTAAAGTATCTACAGAACTTAACATTGAAGGAAAGACCATGGATAACCTTAAACATAATGAAAAGGAGACTATTTTTTGGCAGAAGAGACAACAAACCAAAGCACATTTAAACCAAAATGACTTGCTGAACATTCCAGGATTTCACAAAGGACATAGACAATGACACCAGCTCCCAAAGTCAAACAATTATCAAGTTAGTTCTTCAAAAAACAATATTTATTGATACTTGGAATACTCATTTAAAAATCTTTTAGAAATCTTTTTTTTTTTTAAACGAGCCTATACAACACACTCCTTAGAACACAGTTTAATAGTGCAAATAAAAAATATATTTTTTTTAACATGTGAGGCACAAGTTAGAGTTTAAGACTGAGATACTGCATTAAGACAATGCTACGTTTTGGAGAAGAGACTTGTTCAAGTGCCTTGCTCACTAGCAACACCAGTCAGTCCACAATAGTAGGTGTATCAATATAATAACATATATCCTTTAAGAAAACATATAGTTCAGACATTTTAAAAGACAGATAGGGGACACAGAGAATGCCAGCGGAGAACCACGTAAAAAGGCCTTACTACTCCGCCTTGAGAAGCACACCTGGAACAGCAGCAAACAGAGTCTTTGGGGCGGCTTCCCGGACAAAGACTACACTTAGTCCTGAACTAAAAAGCACTTTCAATCATTTAGCATCATTTTGGTGCAGGACTAGGCTGAATATTTGTCTGTGAAACAGCCACTTTGTGCATGTGTCAGGGCTCTGTGTGTTCCTGGTCACAAGAGGATTCTCTGCTGAAAAATCCTCTGTCCCTGATGGTTAGGCTTCCATCACAGTTTTCACAAGTGATGCTGTCACAAGGTAGGGGGCTGGAGCTCTGGGGGACCCCCGAGTCAAGGCTGTGGCCTAGAACGGATGATGTGGTGCTGGAGAGGCAGAGAGAAGAGGATGAGAGCACTCAATGAGTAAAAGGTCATGTGCCCATTTTGGCTTACATAATTTCTCCGTCAACAGTTCAGCAACTTTGTGCATTATTGTGCATTTATTCCATGGACAATCGTCTCTGTGGTGAGTCAATCAATGGATGACATTGAAAATCCATCGCTCAATCTGTACATTTTGGACAAGAAATCACAACGTGCCTGTACGCTTACCTTTCACAGTTCGAGTCGCAGTACTCCTTGCGGCTCTTCTCTACGGGGAAGCGTGTGCGGTGGCAGTCGCTACACATCTGAATGGCCTGGGCCACTGTGTAGCGTGTCTGGCCCGAGACACACGCCTCCATCTTGGTCACGCTGAGCTGGGATTGGAGGAACAGGTGTACTCTACTGTCAGACAGCAGCAGGGGGTCCTGGAGGACACTGATGTTGAGAAAGATCTACCCAATTAATCATAAAGAACACCAGCCAAAAAACTAGCAGTAGATACATACAACTATCAAGAACACCATATACAGTTGAAGTCGGAAGTTAACATACAGCTTAGCCAAATACATTTAATCCTAGTAAAAATTCCCTGTCTTAGGTCTTAGAGATCTTCTGTTGAATCTGACAATTAATCTTGATGGTTGTAAAGTTGTCTCAAATAAACCTGTGAAGGACCTTGGCGTTACTCTGGACCCTGATCTCTCTTTTGACGAATATGTCAAGACTGTTTCTAGGACAGCTATTTTCCATCTACGTAACATTGCAAAAATCTGAAACCTTCTGTCCAAAAATGATGCAGAAAAATTAAATCCATGCTTTTGTTACTAATAGATTAGACTACTGCAATGCTCTACTTTCCGGCTACCCGTATAAAGCACTAAATAAATTTCAGTTAGGATTCTAGCAGCCGTATTTAGCACTGACTAGACCCCAAAAATTTGATCATATCACTCCAGTGCTAGCCTCCCTACACTGGCTTCCTGTTAAGGCAAGGGCTGATATCAAGGTTTTACTGCTAACCTACAAAGCATTACAAGGGCTTGCTCCTACACATTTTTCCGATTTGGATCTGCCGTACATACCTACACGTACGCTACGGTCACAAGACGCAGGCCTCCTAATTGTCCCTAGAATTTCTAAGCAAACAGCTGGAGGCAGGGCTTTCTCCTATAGAACTAAATTTTTATGGAATGGTCTGCCTACCCATGTGAGAGACGCAGACTCGGTCTCAACCTTTAAGTCTTTACTGAAGACTCATCTCTTCAGTGGGTCATATGATTGAGTGTAGTCTGGCCCAGGAGTGTGAAGGTGAACGGAAAGGCTCTGGAGCAACGAACCACCCTTGCTGTCTCTGCCTGGCCGGTTCCCCTCTCTGCACTGGGATTCTCTGCGTCTAACCCTATTACAGGGGCTGAGTCACTGGCTTACTGGTGCTCTTTCATGCCGTCCCTAGGAGGGGTGCGTAATTTGAGTGGGTTGAGTCACTGACGTGATCTTCCTGTCTGGGTTGGCGCCCCCCCCCTTGGGTTGTGCCGTGGCGGAGATCTTTGTGGGCTATACTCTGCCTTGTCTCAGGATGGTAAGTTGGTGGTTGAAGATATCCCTCTAGTGGTGTGGGGGCTGTGCTTTGGCAAAGTGGGTGGGGTTATATCCTTCCTGTTTCGCCCTGTCCGGGGGTATCATCGGATGGGGCCACAGTGTCTCCAGACCCCTCCTGTCTCAGCCTCCAGTATTTATGCTGCAGTAGTTTGTGTCGGGGGTCTAGGGTCAGTCTGTTATATCTGGAGTACTTCTCCTGTCTTATCCGGTGTCCTGTGTGAATTTAAGTATGCTCTCTCTAATTCTCTCTCTCGGAGGACCTTAGCCCTAGGACCATGCCTCAGGACTACCTGGCATGATGACTCCTTGCGGTCCCCAGTCCACCTGGCCGTGCTGCTGCTCCAGACCTGCTGTTTTCAACTCTCTAGGAGACAGCAGGAGTGGTAGAAATACTCTTAATGATCGGCTATGAAAAGCCAACTAACATTTACTCCTGAGGTGCTGACTTGCTGCACCATTGACAACTACTGTGATTATTATTATTTGACCATGCTGGTCATTTATGAACATCTTGGCCATGTTCTGTTATAATCTCCACCCGGCACAGCCAGAAGAGGACTGGCCACCCCTCATAGCCTGGTTCCTCTAGGTTTCTTCCTAGGTTTTGGCCTTTCTAGGGAGTTTTTCCTAGCCACCGTGCTTCTACACCTGCATTGCTTGCGGTTTGGGGTTTTAGGCTGGGTTTCTGTACAGCACTTTGAGATATCAGCTGATGTAAGAAGGGCTATATGAATACATTTGATTTGATTTAGGTCAGTTAGGATCACCACTTTATTTTAAGAATGTGAAATGTCAGAATAATAGTAGAGAGAATGACTTATTTCAGCTTTTATTTATTTCATCACATTCCCAGTGGGTCTGAAGTTTACATACACTCAATTAGTATTTGGTAGCATTGCCTTTAAATTGTTTAACTTGGGTCAAACGTTTGGGTCAAAACCTTCCACAAGCTTCCACTTGCTCGCACCTGCTTTTTCAGTTCTGCCCACAAATTTTCTATAGGATTGAGGTCAGGGGTTTATGGTGGCCACTTCAATTCCTTGACTTTGTTGTCCTTAAGCCATTTTGCCACAACTTTGGAAGTATGCTTGGGGTCATTGTCCATTTGGAAGACCCATTTGCGACCAAGCTTTAACTTCCTGACTGATGTCTTGAGATGCTGCTTCAATATATCCACAAAATGTTCCTTTCACATGATGCCATTTATTTTGTGAAGAGCACCAGTCCCTCCTACAGCAAAGCACCCCCCACAACATGATGTTGCCACCCCGTGCTTCACGGTTGGGATGGTGTACTTTGGCTTGCAAGCCTCCCTCTTTTTCCTCCAAACATAATAATGGTCATTGTGGCCAAATTGGTCTGATGAAACAAAAATAGAACTGAGGACATTTCTCCCAAAAGTTCGATTTTTGTCCCCATGTGCAGTTGTGAACCGTAGTCTGGTTTTTTTAATGGCGGTTTTGGAGCAGTGGCTTCTTCCTTGTTGAGCGGCCTTTCAGGTTATGTCGATATAGGACCCGATTTACTGTGGATATAGATACTTTTGTACCTGTTTTTCCCAGCATCTTCACAAGGTCCTTTGCTGTTGTTCTGGGATTGATTTGCACTTTTCGCACAAAAGTACATTCATCTCTAGGACACAGAATGAGTCTCCTTCCTGAGCGGTATGACGGCTGCGTGGTCCCATGGTGTTTATACTTGTGTACTATTGTTTGTACAGATGAACGTGGTACCTTCAGGCATTTGGATATTGCTCCCAAGGATGAACCAGACTTGTGGAGGTCTACAATTATTTTTCTGAGGTCTTGGCTGATTTCTTTTGATTTTCCCATGATGTCACGCAAAGAGGCACTGAGTTTGAAGGTAGGCCTTGAAATACATCCACAGGTACACCTGAAATGGACTCAAATGATGTCAATTAGCCTATCAGAAGCTTCTAAAGCCATGACATCATTTTCTGGAATTTTCCAAGCTGTTTAAAGGCACAGTCAACTTAGTGTATGTAAACTTCTAACCCACTGGAATTGTGATACAGTTTATTATAAGTGAAATAATCTGTCTGTAAACAATTGTTGGAAAAATGACTTGTGTCATGCACAAAGTAGATGTCCTAACCGACTTGTCAAAACTATAGTTTGTTAACAAGAAATTTGTGAGTGGATGAAAAACGAGTTTTAATGACTCCATCCTAAGTGTATGTAAACTTCTGACTTCAACTGTAAGTCTTAGAGACATTACAACAGTGTGTGGTAGGAGGTTGAATGAATTGTTATTCTGAGCACTCTGGTACCCTATGCCAAAGCACTACAACAGGAGAAATGGAGAAGGAGATTGTAGTCTCAGCAGGGGTAAAAGTAGATGTATTTTCTTCCTGGGTACGGAACCTCCTATGTGTGTGCATGTGTACAAAACATTTTATAGAAATACATAATAGAATCTCTATGGGCCTAGTAGTAAATATTACTAAATTAACTCAAATGTATTACCTTTTAATGTGGCATAAACACCAGTCATTATGTTTTAATCTGATTGTCAAACAATCAAAAGGGTTCCTGTAGGCTACCCACACACGACAGCTGATTGTCATTATCCCTATACTTGTAGCCTGAAGCGTGTCAGTCATCTCTGCCTTGGAAAAATGTCAGTGTTTCTACCACACCGCCTTCTAGACCATATATACCACCTGTTTAAGTCCTTTTTTTATTTTATTTTTATTTTTTATAAATACAGCTGACTGGAACTTAGCAATGTGGACAAAATTCCATATCGCGATAAATTGCCTGAATTGATGCAATAAATAAAATAAAAAGTTAAAAATAGATTTATTCTAATTTAAACTACTACTTTGGCGATTGTAGCCATCAATTGTCCCATATCAGAAAACCTTTTAAATTTCAAACGTCACATTTCTCTAGTATAGGCTATTTATCGTAATGAAGGATATCAGCAAAATGCCGGCAATAAGTGATCGGTATGGTCAGTGTCGATCATTTCTGGTTTATCGTTCCAGCTCTATGGCTGACATGATAAATACCCACTTGTTGAACCAACGTGGAAGACGTTGAACTGACGTTTGTGCCCAGTGGGTAATGTTGTAAAAGCCTAGTTTTCTTGAAATGTTGTTTTAATTATTGTGATAGGCACATACTTTGCCAGGACAACGTACTGGACCGGCTTACTTTCACTCCTGGTCATCAGTAGGTAATGTTTTCTGTTTCAACGTGTTAAAAGTGTGGAGTGGAGGAAATTAATGAAGTTGCCACAAGATGGCGTTTGGTGCCATAAAACCATGGGTATAACTTCTTATACAGGGCAAGCAGAGGATTTCCAAAACAAATGTCAAAATACAGAGAAAACAAAAAACAAAAACAGAATTAATTAGATAGCAGGCCTCAATTCCAAATAAACGGCTGCAGCAAATGTTTCCTAATGCACACAAGGGGTTCTACACCACAGATTGATATGGACTGCTTGACCTGATTACATCAGACACACTGATGGGCTACATCTAGATTCTAGCTCATCCCTTCAAGCCTTTTGAACATGCACAAACTGGTAGTCATTCACAAGGCTGAGGGTGAGAGGGCAACTGAGGAGAGGAATAGAAGAGGACACTCACGTCTCTAGAAACTCCTGTAGGCCCTTCATCCGCTGGTTGACTTGATAGGGGTTGTTCAGACTGAAGAACGGATTCCAGGGAGGTAATTTGGGCAACTCTCTGGAAAGAGACAACACGTTGAACACCTTATTTGGATACACAAAACATTGTACAAAAATAAATAATAATGCCTTATAATAAACTCAAGTCATAAGTTTGGACTTCATACAATGTGACTAGTCGACCCCTGGTAAGGATACAATGTGACTAGTCGACCCCTGGTAAGGATACAATGTGACTAGTCGACCCCTGGTAAGGATACAATGTGACTAGTCGACCCCTGGTAAGGATACAATGTGACTAGTCGACCCCTGGTAAGGATACAATGTGACTAGTCGACTCCTGGTAAGGATACAATGTGACTAGTCGACCCCTGGTAAGGATACAATGTGACTAGTCGACCCCTGGTAAGGATACAATGTGACTAGTCGACCCCTGGTAAGGATACAATGTGACTAGTCGACCCCTGGTAAGGATACAATGTGACTAGTCGACCCCTGGTAAGGATACAATGGGCAAGTGCATACCCTGTGTATGCATCATTGCTTTAGGAGTGAACAAATTATGTAGTGAAGACCATCAGTGACGTATTCCAGGGTTATACGTACATGAGCATAGCATTGTCCTGCAGACGCTGCCGGAGCCAAACAAACTCACTGTACTGCCTACGCACACAGGACGTCTTCTTCCTAAAACACATGCTATTGGTCTACAGTCAGGAAGCAGGAAGAACAGACAGGAAGGTAGAGGTTGCCAGTAAGTCTCCTCAGATTCCTCGTAATATCAGAAGCTGAATATAATGTTTAATGATGATAAGATGATCAAGCGGAGCGTGCCATTCAAGTACAGTACTCACATGTAAACAGATCTCGTAGTCGATGTGCGTGTGCCAGAAGTCATCTTTGTGGAACTGTGGATCCTGGACCCAGACACTGACAAACTCCTTCAAAAGCCCCCAAAACAAAGTGTTGTTCAGAGGTGAAGTGTGCCTCAGATAGATACCATGCACATCCCAATCTATCCATCTTTTAAAAATGTTATTTTTACACAAGAACAATGAGGCCACAGGATAGGAAACCCTTCAGCAGAAATATCACCTAACCTCCTCAATCATCCAAGACAAAAACAAATATATAGGTCAAATCCACAAAATGAGATTGAGGCTTAATATGGAGAATGAATAAGATCACCAAAATCTACAGCATGTGCAAGTTTTTGTTCCAGACCAGCACCAAAACACTAATCAAGAATATTAGCTCTGGTTAAAGAACAAAAGCTCTCCGAGAGCAGGATTAGTGACTACTGCTGTAATAGAGTAATGACAGACGGATCGATCACGCACCTGTTTCATTAGACTGTCAATCCTATCCATTGTAGAATGGAATCTGAGGGAGAGAGGACAGAGACAGGGCAGACACAATTGGTAAACAGTGAGGCAACAATGAGGTTATAACATGTTGTGCTTCTCTAGTAACCAGTGTCTCTATGCAGTTATATGAGTCAGTTATATGACACGAGGGGGTTCTTTCTCACAGAAAAACAGATGCACGCAGCAATGTTTAGTCAAACAGTTAAAGTCCACTGTTCTCAACCCAAGATGCCCAAAAGAGCATATTTTGGCAAAACAGCAAACCTCAACTGCTTAGAGAAGAACAACCTAAACTGCATGAGCGCTCTAACAACACAAGCCATTGTAATTTTTTTAAAACAAGGCCTAGGAAGTGGATTTGCTGTGAGAAGAGAAATCTGCCTTATCCATAAACAGCTTATCCACTCAGTAATAAAACAGCACAACAGTCCTGTAAACAATACAAAGCCTAGGTAAGCATGTGGCACGCTGCAAAAGAGTAAAGCTACAAGGTATACAGGTCTAGTGTAAACACTGACACAAACTCCATTCATATAAAGCAAAGTTTATACTGTACTGGTACACTTTGGAAAGTACAGACCTTTGTAACGGCTTTTGAGAACGAGCGGAAGTGAACCCTGGAACGCCAAAGAACTTCTGGTGTGTTTGTAAACAGCTGTTCCATTGCGGCTGTAAACAGCTAGCTAGCTAACTTAGTCTAGTTTTCTCAAGGTTAAAATTACAATAGTATTTGCGGGCGGGATGGTCCTTACGTCCAGGGACAAATATATTTTAGAGAATTAAAGTTGACAGATTTTGCAAAGAAACATCGCATGCATTGTCTGAATGAATAGTAACGTTAGCAGCAGGAGGTGGCTGCGCCAGGATTATGTGTAGCAAATGGTTAACTTGATTAACAATTTACCCATCTATTATAGTTCATGTCAGCTAGCCAGCTACATATAAATATGATAGATAGACAGCCATCCATTATTTGTTTTCAAACGTTAGCTTGATCTGCTAAAAACAATGTTAGCTACCTAGCTAGTGAACAGATTCAGTCCCAAAGACAGAAATAGGATAATACAAAAACACAACGAAATATCCAATGGTATATCACCTTGGTATAATGAAGTACGTCCTGGTCTAATTGAGATGTTTCCTACCTCAGTTACAGAGACCTGTGAAAGCTGTTACACCCTATCTGCGGATGAAGGTCCCAACGAATGTGCCAAGTCCTGGAGAGACTAAAGGGTCTCTCTCCAATGGGTTATATATGCTATTGGTTTACTGTTAGAGTTAGTTGTAGGACTACAAAAATACTGTTAAAAGTATCAATGCATAGACGTAGAAAATGCATGGCCAACCTTGCTCCCAGAGATCTAGCTGCTGGATTTCTGTTCCGGCCCAACCCTGACATTCTGCTTATTATTTGTATTAGACACTATTCACTTAACTATTCAATCATCTTGTTTTGGAATAGGATGTATGTCTAAACCCACAAAACCATGACCTTAGTTGGGATAGGATAAGAGCACTTCAGATCTCAGGGTGGGTGACATCACCACATGATGGCTACTAGGGCTTGGCCTCACTTTGTCTTTCCTTGATTGCTCACATCCTATCTGCCCACCTGTATTGTATCACAACTGTATTGGAGGAGAAGGTATAAGGTCCCTCCCCTCTGACCTTCTCCAATGGGTTTTTAGAAGGAGGCAAGGAAGGATGAATTGAGAAAGAGCCTAGCACTCACCTGTTACACATTCAGCCCTCTGCTAAACTCACTGACCTCCTCCTTCTCCGCATCAACCTCAGCAGCCAGCAGAGCCAACTGTGTGAACTAAGTCAATCTAGCACACACATAATTCATTTTAAAAGGCATTCATTCTGCTAAACTGACTCCGATCACACAGTCGGCAGGTGAGTTATACGGTCGGTGGCGTAGGAAGACGTGAAAGGGGTGTGACTGTAGCAGAGGTAAGCTGCAGGTGAGTTCTAGTAGCCACTGTGATGTCATCCCCCCGAGACTTGTAGTGTCTCCGGTCTATCGTGAATGTATCTACAGTATATTTTAATACCGTAAGCATCTCCTGCGAGTTTGTGCTGATTTGCTTAATTCTACAGTCTTCTACAGTGGTTGGCATGCTACCTACATACATGGAACTCATACATTACAGGGCTACTCTGCAGTCCATGTAAAAGTAACACTTCACTGTGGTCACTCTCCAGGGTATTTCTCTCTTGCCTCCAATATCCGTACTCTACCCTTTCGGTTACAGTGGATGTGAGATGATTAATGGCATGCATGCCCAATGCAGACATACAGTATGATTGGATTAGTATTGGCCATGTCCAATGAATAGGGATGAAACGGTTACCAGTTTCACGATAAACCACAATAAAATTCGATGATTATTATTACCATTTCAAATTATCATTAAAACTGTGTTTGATTACCACGGTTTGAAAAACTCACGGTAAATACTGTCCAGCATTAACCAACGTTAGCAACAGTCTGACGCAGGCACAGCATGCAACGTGGGTTTTGTTGTGTGTGAAAACACATGGCGGAAGGCAGTGACGGCGCTCGGGAGATTTTTCAGCCTTCTAAGAGGACCAAATCTGAAGTGTGGTCGTATTTTGGGTTTTACAAGAGTGCTGAGGGAAACTTAATCGAAGATGGTCTCCGTCTGCAGAACATGCAAAAGAAAAATAAATGAAACATTAAAAAAAGAAAAATAATATTATTTAAATCGCTGCGAAAGGGGGCAACCCTTCAAATCTCTTGAGTCATCTTCGTGACCACCACCCACTGCTTTATAGCGTATGCAAGGTAAGTTAACATTTCCCCCCATATTGAGCTCAAAGTTATGGTTTGTCTGTCCAACTGGCTAATAGCTTGTCAATAATGTAAACTGAAGCTTTCAGTGTTACCTACTCTTGTAAAAACACTACATGTTGTTCTGCTGCTGTATGCGTTGTGTGTCTGCAGCCTCTGCAGACGACCATTGCACACGATAACACGTTATGTAGTTTAGTCACCCAACCAACATATTTTGTTCAATTAAAATTCAGCAGATGTTGACTTGGTTGTAAAAGTGTTCCAAAAGGAGAAACACTACTCCTATATTTATGTCAATTGTTGGGCTCATTGCAATTACTATCACTGTCTTCTTAAGACTCATTTGTATTTATGTAAATTGTGCATGGGGTTATTGCATATACAACACAGAAGATAGACTCTGTGTGTCTGTGTGAATAATAATGTAACACCCAAAATAATAATAATACATTTACTATTCTCTTGTTTAGAGTGGGAGTGCAGCAGGCAAACCCAGTGATGCTACCAGTCCCTCGTCTACAGTTGTGACAAACACTCGAGCAAGCATTTAAAAGGCAGGCTGCTTATGCACACACATCAAAACATGCTCAAGACCTCACTGTAGCCCTTTCATATTACATTGCAAAGGACATGATGCCATTTCATATTGTTGAGAGGCCTGGCTTTCTGAAGCTGATGAAGGTTGCCGTGCCTCACTACAAAGTGCCATCACCAACATTATTTTACAAGACTGAAATCCCAAACCTGTACAACCAGGTTCAAGCTGATGTTGGAAAAAGTTTGGCTCAAGGCACATGGTTTGCTGCAACTACTGACCTCTGGAGTGGTCAACCCTACATCAGCTTCACTGTCCATTACCTTACCCCAGACTGACCCCTGGACCCCTGGGGTGGTCAACCCTACATCAGCTTCACTGTCCATTACCTTACCCCAGACTGGCAACTAGAATCAAACTGCCTGGAAACACAGTTCTTCCCAGAAGATCACTCGGCTCACAACAGTTTTTTGAGAATATGCTGGAAGAGTGGGGGGGGGGTCAACAAAAACGACCTGGTCTGCATAACCACAGACAATGCAACAAACATGATCAAGGCTTTTGAAGAGTTCTGTGGCTTGGGTGCTTTGGCCATAATTTTAACCAGGCCATCTCAAAGGCTCTGAAAATTCAGAGAGTTGACACAGCAGTCAAGTCCTACTGTCATCTGGTCCAAGGCTTCTCACAGAGCTGGAAGAGAAAAAGAGAACTGAGAGAAAAGCAAGCTGCCCTCAACATGCCACAGAAGGCTCTGATCCATGATGTGGTGACTTGATGGGGATATACACAAGATGCTTGAGCATTTCCTCAGCCAACAGCAGCCAGTCTGTGCGACTGGCTGGAGAAAGAGGAACATGGCATCTGATGCCCAAGGATGCCGACATAAGTGTCATGGAGCAACTGTGCCAGCGCCTTGAACCTCTGAGAAAGTTTACAGATACACTTGCTTCAGAGACACGAGTGACACCGTTAGGCATCAAGCCTGTCCTGGACCACATCGCCCATGATGTTCTGGTGGAAAAGGATGTGTGTCCAGGAGGAGGCCTTGAAGCTGGCAGCTGCACAAGTCAGAGAAGAACCACAAAGCACCAGCAGCGCCTCCACCACCAACACCCCCCACAGCGGCATCGGAGGGGAAAGGCCTGGCTGGGTTGCTGAGAAAGATCACCGCTCTGCTGCCTTGAGGTAAAGAGGGTCAGATCCCCCCCCCCCCGCTTTTGTGTATCCTAGCAACCAGCATGTCATCAGAGAGTGTTCAGTGCCAGCAGGCACATTGTCTCCCCTCGCAGATCACTACTTAAACCAGACAAATTAAATATGCTGACATTTTCACATTTCAATCTCAAGTGAACAAAGACGCATACAAACAGGATGTTAGGCCAACAGCACCTTATTTCTGTATGAAGGAGAGAACGGACATACAATCAGTGGTGTTCATTTGATTTGTTTACACATTTTGTGTTGTTATTTTAATGTAAAGACCTGCACATTGGATGTGTTTACATATGGTTGTATTGTCCTTACATGCACATTGCTTTACTTGTGTTGCTTTTATATGCACATTTGATTTGCTTACTTAAGGTTGTGTTCATTAAAACCTGCAGTAGGGAAACTTTTACCTCATGGGTTGTGCCATCTTTAACATTACTGTTATTACTTTAATGTTTATGCACACAAGAAGTGCATAGTGCTGCTAATTTTATTTGTTGGTTTCAATATAAAACTTGGTGAAATGATTTCAGTTAAAAATATTTTAAAATCCTGTCTAGGAGCTCTTCGGACAATTGCTTCGACATCATGGCTTGGTTTTTGCTCTGACATGCACTGTCAACTGTGGGACCTTCTATAGACAGGTTGTGTGCCTTTCCAGATCATGTTCAATCAATTGACTTGACCACAGGTGGACTCCATCGCAAGGATGATCAATTGAAACAGGATGCACCTGAGCTAAATTTCGAGTCTCATAGCAAATGGTCTGAATATTTATGTACATTTTTAAAACATTTGCTAAAATTTCTAAAAACCTGTTTTTGCTTTGTCATTATTGGGTATTGTGTGTAGGTTGATTTTCCCCCCCCTCTTCTATTTAATACATTTTAGAATAAGGCTGTCACATAACAAAATGTGGAAAAGGGAAGGGGTCTGAATACTCCGAATGCACCGTATATTCAAAAGTATGTGGACACCCCTTCAAATTAGTGGATTCGGCTGTTTCAGCCACTGTATAGTGTATCATAGGATGCCTCCTTTCCAACAAGGCAGTTTGTCAAATTTCTGCCCTGCTAGAGCTGCTCCGGTCAACTGTAAGTGTCGTTATTGTGAAGTGGAAACATCTAGGAGCAACACCGGCTCAGCGGTAGGCCACACAAGCTCACAGAACAGGATCGCCGAGTGCTGAAGCATGTAACCATCTGTCGAACGCCATCTGCCCCAATGCATTATGCCAACTGTAAAGTTTGGTGGAGGAATAATGGTCTGGGGCTGTTATTTCATGTGAAGGGAATTCTTAACGCTATAGCATACAATGACATTCTAGACAATTCTGTGCTTCCAACTTTGTGGAAGGCCCTTTCCTGTTTCAGCATGACAATGCTCCCGTGCACAAAATGAAGTCCATACAGAAATGGTTTGTCGAGATCAGTGTGGAAGAACTTGACTGGCCTGCGCAAAGCCCTGACCTCAACCCCAACCCCATCGAACATTTTGGAATGAATTGGAACACCGACTACAAGCCAGGCCTAATCTCCCAACCTCACTAATGCTCGTGGCTAAATGGAAGCAAGTCCCGGCAGCAATTGGAGGAGGGGGGGGATTTTCCTGCTGCTAGCTGCCTTTTTATGTAAACAATGTGGCTGGAAAACATTGGAATCGTATGCCAGCTACATTTAGTTTAGTTATATTATTTGTTGTTGTGAGAGAAATTCATCTAGCTGGCTAACAAGGTAAGCTGATCTTTCTCTACCTTAACCACAGAGCTAGCTAGCGTGATGTAACTTGCTGTGCTAGCCAAATGTAACACCACCAGAACAAAACGGATAATAAAACAGGAAACTAACATTGTCTGATTATTTTGTTTAGTGGATCTGGTAGCAACAAGTCAATGTGTGTATATAACTATTTTCTTCTGTTTCAGTTTTTTGGGGATCAAGAAACACGAACTTGTGATTGCTAGCCAACTAGCTAGCTATAAGCGCTGGATGTGTACTGGTGAACCTCTTGGTTGCGTGTGTATTATAGAACGTGTTATTGTTTTGACAGTTGAAAGGATCTATTAAAAGAGACCGAACATTGAAGTAGAACTGGGCAAAAGACATGCTACAATAGGCAAATGTTAATGGGACATCAATGGATATTGGTTTGTTGAGAAAATAAATCCAGAACTGCTAAAACGTTTCCCACTTCTAATAAAATAACAATGAAGAATTGAATTAATAAGGAGATTTATACAACCCGGGAGCCAATTTCTTTATCCATGTGGCCCCGGGCCCTAGGGGACATCTTGTTTTTGGAGAGCCAATCTTTCAGGGTACAGTGGAGACTAATTTTTCCTGACAACAAGAGCTATTCACATTTCAGAGAGACTCATGTTTCCTCCACTCACTGCCACTGCCACTTCCAAGAACTGAGGACAGGATACAGGGATAATTAACCTACTCAAGCAGAGCCCTGTGCAGAGAGTCTAATGCCAACCTCTCACCAGAAAAGGCTATCAACTAACCCAATCCTACTAAACATCACATGATATTATTCGTGCCACTATTGGCCAGTTAACAGCACAACAGATCTAATTTACTGAGATTTAGTTAAACTCCCTATGCATGGCTAACTTCACACAGCATGACTGACTGATAACATGTAGATATGCATCAACAAATCTGACAAATCAGTTATATGCCACAGAATTGAATACATTGTGTATAATTCCATGGTAGCCTATTAATAATACTGCAATCGTCATTGTACCAGGAATGCAGAGCTGTGTCTGAATTCTTGTTCACATTGGCAGTTTGAAGGGACTCAAATCAACAAACAAAATATTGCATATACGATTTTAATCTTTTTCCTGCAGTCTGATATGCCAAGCCACATTTCAAACTCCCTTCGTTGGTGGTTTGAAGTCAGACACATCTTATTCCTGCCCATGGGACTTGAGTCTGTAAGGTCAAATCTGATTTACTTGCCCTCAACTGGTTTTTAAACTTATTTGGCATATCTTGATTCTTGGTAGTTACTCTGTTGGCAGTTTGCCAAGAACATGTGGTAGCTAACAAGCTTGTTATTTTTTTACAAACAAATTTGTCAATGTGCTAGAAAACTAAACAGCCATCTAGCTGCTGTGGCTAGCTAAAAAAGGACTTATGAAAGATGGATCATCTCATCCTTTGAGGCTTTAAGTGTCCTTACACTTTGATTTTGAACATTCAAAGCCACTGGGAAACGTCCATGGCAGACTTTGTTGTCACCTTATCTTGCTACATATTTGTTGAGTGATAGGAAGCATGAGCACCACCCACCAATCCGGCTACACCAACGTGCACACACCTGTCGTTACTATGACAACTAGTGTAGCCATGTCAGCAAATGACTGCCATCTAAAACACACACAAATCCGATTTGGTTACTTGCTGTTTGGACAGTCAGTATTCAAAAACCGATTTGAAAAACAAAACTGATTTGAGCATTAAGGCCTGCAGTGTGAACAATGCTTGATAGCATCAAGCAGCTTAGGGCTGTTTAAAACCAGAGTTCAATCAAAACAACAAAAATGTTTCTAGGATGTGCAAATGAAAGTATAAATTACGGGAAGTCCACCATAACGGAATTACGACTCCGATTTTTCACTTTAAAATGTATGCCAACAAAAAAACAGATTTCAATTTAACAAACTATGCAACTTTATGCACAATGACTGCTTTGAACAATTTACACGGTAAAAAAAAAAACGTACTGGAAAAACTACAGATGCAAAGTTTTGTAACAGAATTACGGTAAAATCTCCCTCCGTTCTCCCTGTATATGCAGTTCTTCCTGTAAATGTGTTTTTGTAAAAATGTCCCTAGAAATTGTTAAAAGTAGTCTTTGATTTGTTCAACTTTGAAATGAATGGTTTTTGGAATTGCCCTTATACAACTACTTGAACAACATCCTAATGATTGAAACGAGACAGCCTTTACTCATTCTGTTGAGTTATATTTTACAGTTACAAAAATGTATTTGTTGCGAGTTTTAATAATGCGAGTTTGCTTGGAAGCAATTGGAGAAAGTGTGACAGACAGCTATGTTCGGTTAGAAATGGGCTAAACTGAGAGGTTAGCTAGACCGCCTGCAATAAGGTTAAATTCTGCACATAGATAGGCTAAGCAGCAATAACAAAAATCACGCTCCAAATTTCTGTTGAATTACAAAACAATTCTGAGAAATTGTGATTGCCTTCGAGGTAGCATACATTTGATTGGCATTTGAACCGTTGCAAACGCATGAGCCACACATTTGAAAGACACCAGGGAATCCATGGCAATCGGAAAACTTTTCACCAAATGAAAAGCATGCCTATCTCTGATAATATAGCACTACGTTTCTTCTTACCCTTCAGCTGGAAATTCGTTTGATAAGACTTGGTGCCGCTGGGGCGGACTCTGTTCGCGGTTAAACCGACTGTACTTGTTGTCTGAAGAACTTGAGGATGACGCGCCGGCTGTTCCTTAATTTTGCTCGTGCACGTTCCTGGTCTGAAATCAGGGAATATTTTAACCAAAACTTCAGTGCACAACAACGCATTTAAAAACAAATCAAACAATCCTTTGACTGAGCTACAGGAGAGGATACATTTTTCTTTGCTGAATAATTCCCCATAGGCAGTACGTAGCCTCACACCGGAAATCCATCCAGCACATTGGGGGCGACGAAATAAGAGAGCCCATTCATTTTAAATGAAGGGGGAACGAAGTTGGTTGGGAAGCAAAGTGGGCGGGGGACCGTGACCAGTTTAGGACCAAAATTTGAAAGCCGAACTTTTGTTCAATACATACATCGTGTACTCTGCGACATCGCCGTGCTATTGACCAATCGAAGCTCACTATAGCTTCCAGCCCCTACTGCATTTAGCCGGCGGCAGGTAGCCTAGTGGCCAGAGCTGTTGGACCAGTAACCGAAAGGTTTCTAGATCAAATCTCCGAGCTGACGAGGTAAACATCTGTTCTGCCCCTGAACAAGGCAGTTAACCCACTGTTCCAAGGCCATCATTGTAAATAAGAATTTGTTTTTAACTGACTTGCCTGTTTAAAAAAAAGGACACCTAGCACTATGTAGCCTGCTTCCTAGCACCAAGATGAGGGCGAAGCAAGCTTGGCTATCTGCATTTATTGAATTTGGCCTTTACTATTATAGCATTGAATAACACGTTCTGATGTGTAAAAAAAAAAGAAGAAAAAAAAGAAGAAATCATGAGAAATAAGGTTTTGAAATGTCTGTCCTATATCTAGGAGATATAAGAAAGCTCAGGAAATAAATATATTTTCTGGCACAAAAATGGTCCTGGGTTACCTTCAGATGAGTGGGGGTCGTAGAGCAGAACGGTGTGAGAGTGGGGTCATAGTTACTAGGCCAAACCAAAAACGCTACTTACGTTTTTGTGAGAAGACCGATTTTCGGGAAGGCCGGCACTGGCGGATGTTCTGGATTGAGACGCAGCCCATGCAGATGTCTCTATTTTAAACTGACAGATTTTGATGGACATTTGTGTATTATGTTAATTAGATTGACGCATGTGTGCATCAATAGACTCTTATTAAGTATTTTAAGGACAACGTCCTTATTATGATAATGACTTATCAACCATCATATGCAGAAACAAAGAAGAAGAAAATGGATGGATGAGGACAAATCCCTTAATATGCTTCTGTCATGTCTTTTCAGATCAGTGCAGTTGAAGAAAAGGAGTCAAGGAGAGGAGCCAAGGAGAGGAGCCAAGAAGAGTAAGACACTTAAGTCTATAGAGGCTTCTTAGGACAACCACGGGACTTGGGACATAACAGACCATGTTGATTCTTATCCATATAACTTAATCTATGGCTGTCCTTACAAACCTAGAACAGTATGATGCACTAAATGTGATGGTAGAATACAAAGTGCTGCCCAAGACAATTAAATTGATACAGCTGGGATTATCAATAAATCCAAAATATCCTTTGAGCAACCAGTTGGTCAAAAGTCATAATATCCATGACACACAATCAGATTTAGCTTGTTATAGGAGTTTTTCAATCTTTATTTATACGTTTTCACCTTCATCATGTTTTGTGGGTTAAGCCTATAGCTGATCAAAGGTCGTGCAATACATGTAGGTCAACATATAAACATCTACTACTGTAGGAGTCCTACATCTCTGGTTTGTCAGCTACTGTCTAGTTCTAGACCTAGGCTCTGTCCCAAATGGACCATATCCCCTATGAAGTGCACTACTTTTGAACAGGGCCCATAGTGCACATGGGCCTCGGTAAAATGTAGGGCACTATATAGGTAATAGGGTGAAATTTGGGATGAATCCCTAGTCTGTCCATCTACAAGTACTTAACTAGATTTGCCTGATTGAGCATAGGACTCATGTGTGATGTGGAGCTGCTGCCAGGAAGCCTGGATGCCATTGTGATGCTGCAACACAACGTCAACATTCTAACCCTAGCCCACTAACCTAGACTTATCCTGTCTAATCGTCTGCCTCTCATAACATTTAGAAAGTACTGTATGTTGTGGACATATGCCTAACTTGTCGAATGTAAAAAAATACATGTAAAAAAGTGCCCGTTAGGAATGTTCTTCATGATTTTAGGGAATCACTCTTTCCTTGTTTTCACTCAAGAGGTTCACTGGTTTGAGGGATAGAATACCCTCCGTTCTCATTACAAAAGTGAATAGAATCAAATCAAGTTTGATTTGTCACATGCGCCAAATACAACAGGTGTAGACCTTACAGTGAAATGCTTACTTACAAGCCCTTAACTTTTACTGCCTCAGAAACCCGGATCCGGGAGCACCCCCCACCCCCCCCACACTGATTAGCATAGCTAGCATAGCTTCACAAGTAAATAGTAGCATCTAAATATCATTAAATCACAAGTCCAAAACACCAGATGAAAGATACAGATCTTGTGAATAAACCCATCATTTCTGTTTTTTAAAATGTTTTACAGGGAAGACACAATATGTAAATCTATTAGCTAACCACGTTAGCAAAATACACCATTTTTCTTTGTCCACCATTTTTTCTCAACACCACTAGCTATCACCAATTCGGCCAAATAAAGATATTGATAGCCACTAACCAAGAAAAAACCTCATCAGATGACAGTCTGATAACATATTTATGGTATAGGATAGGTTTTGTTAGAAAAATGTGCATATTTCAGGTAGAAATCACAGTTTACAATTGCACCCACCATCACAACTCGACTAGAATTACTACAGAGAGCAACGTGTATGACCAATTTACTCATCATAAAACATTTCATAAAAATAGACAAAGCATAGCAATGGAAAGACACAGATCTTGTGATTTCAGACAATATTTCAGATTTTCTAAGCGTTTTACAGCGAAAACACAATAAATCGATAAGTTAGCATACCACATGTGCAAACGTCACCCCAGCATGAATTCAAGCCAAAGGGAGCGATATCGTTATCATCGCCAAAAGATATAAATTTGTCACTAACCTTTTCAGAATTCTTCCGATGACAATCCTGGAACATCATATTACAACATACATATATTGTTTGTTCGAAAATGTGCATATTTAGCCATAAAAAACCGTGGTTATACAATGAAAATAGTAGCAAATCAAGCCTCAACATGTCGGACGCCATCTTTCATAGTGATCTAGTTTAATCGAAAGCTAATCATATACTTGACTAAAAAATACAGGGTTGACAGGAATCGAAAGACAAATTAGTTCTTAATGCAATCGCTGATTTACATTTCTAAAATTATCCTTACTGTGCAATACAGGGTTCGCCAAGCGAAGCTATAGCAAACAAAATGGCGGAATATGCGTTTAAAATATTTCGACAGAACAACGATTTATCATATTAAATATTTCTTACTATGAGGTGATTTTCCATCAGATTCTTGGGCAATGTATCCTTTCTTGGGTCTAATCTTCTTTTGGTCGAAAGATGTCCTCTGTCCGTCGAAATGCCCACTAACGTTCGACCGGGACCCCGAAACGTGCCCAAAGCTTCAAAGAGCATCACATAGAAATTCCTCAAAATCGCACTAAACGGATATAAATTGCTATAAAACGGTTTAAATTAACTACGTTATGATGTTTCTAACTCCTATATCGAATTAAATTACAGACGGATACATTCCACGTTGATAACCGAGCCTTTGAAAATGGCATCCCGAGGTCCTCTCCTGCGTAATGGTCAGAGTCGAAAGGGGGGCTACCCTCACTCCTTGGCCTTTTATAACCTCTGAGAGCTACGCAAAAAGCCCATTCCACTTCTCATTGGTTACTGACATCCAGGGGAAGGCGGGTGCAGTTCATGTCGTTCCATAGGATACACACAGACCTTAAAAACTGATCTGAAACCAGAGCTTCGCTCTCAGACCTTCGCACTATCTGTCATGGATTTCGCTGTAGAAAGAGTTCTGGGTCACCCACAGACATAATTCCAACGGTTTATGAAACTAGAGAGTGTTTTCTATCCAATAGAATTTATAATATGCATATTGTACGAGCAAGAATTGAGCACGAGGCAGTTTAATTTGGCGACACCCAGAAAAAATAAATGCTAACTGCTCCCCCTATTGACAAAAGGTTTTAAGAAGAAGAAAAAAAAGTAACAAATAATTAAAGAGCAGAAGTAAAATAACAATAGCAAGACTATATACAGGGGTTACCGGTACAGAGTCAATGTGCGGGGGCACCGGTTAGTCGAGGTAATTGAGGTAATATGTACATGTATGTAGAGTTATTAAAGTGACTATGCATAGATAATAACAGAGTAGCAACAGCATAAAATATAAAATGGGGGGGGGGGAATTTCAAATAGTCTGGGTAGCCATTTGATTAGCTGTTCAGGAGTCTTGTGGCTTATGACTGTTTAGAAGCCTCTTGGCCCTAGACCTGGTGCTCCAGTACCGCTTGCCATGCGGTGGCAGAGAGAACAGTCTATGACTAGGGTGGCTGGAGTCTGAGAATTTTTAGGGCCTTCCTCTGACACCGCCTGGTATTGAGGTCCTGGATGGCAGGAAACTTGGCCCCAGTGATGTACTGGGCCTTACGCACTACCCTCTGTAGTGCCTTGCGTTCGGAGGCCGAGCAGTTGCCATACCAGGCAGTGATGCAACCAGTCAGGATGCTCTCAATGGTGCAGCTGTAGAACCTTTTAAGGATCTGAGGACCCATGCCAAATCTTTTCAGTCTCTTGAGGGGGAATAGGTTTTTGCCTTGCCCTCTTCACGACTGTCTTGGTGTGCTTGGACCATGTTAGTTTGTTGGTGATGTGGACACCAAGGAACTTGAAGCTCTCAACCTGCTCCACTACAGCATTGTCGATGGGAATGGGGGCGAGCTCAGCCCTCCTTTTCCTGTAGTCCACAATCATCTCCTTTGTCTTGATCACGTTGAGGGAGAGGTTGTTGTCCTGGCACACGGACATGTCTCTGACCTCCCTATAGGCTGTCTCGTCGTTGTTGGTGATCAGGCCTACCACTGTTGTGTCATCGGTAAACTTGATGATGGTGTTGGAGTTGTACCTGGCCGTGCAGTCATGAGTGAACAGGGAGTACAGGAGGGGACTGAGCACGCACCCCTGAGGGAGCACCCCTGAGCACGCACCCCTTGAGCACTCCCCCGTGTTGAGGATCATCATGACGGATGTGTTGTTACCTACCCTTACCACCTGGGTGCGGCCCGTCAGGAAGTCCAGGATCCAGTTGCAGAGGGAGGTGTTTAGTCCCAGGGTCCTTAGCTTAGTGGTGAGCTTTGAGGGCACTATGGTGTTGAACACTGAGCTGTAGTCAATGAATAGCATTCTCACATAGGTTTTCCTTTTATCCAGGTGTGAAAGGGCAGTGTGGACTGAGAATCTAGAAAAGTCTTGTGTGGTTAACCTGTCAGATGTTAAGTCCCCTATATGGGGGACTTTGAGCGGTTCTGGACCGGTTCCGACTGACATTGTGGTGTACAAAGCGCTCTGTGAACGCCATATGGTCCTGTGCCTTATAGTGGCAGACAGCTCCATCTGTTTGCTCTCTGCTAGGCTAGTGGCAACACTTCCACATTTATTACATATCCAAAGAAATTTGATGAACTGACTTGTTGGAATCAAAT
Organism: Salvelinus alpinus; assembly: GCF_045679555.1. Classification (NCBI taxonomy): domain Eukaryota; kingdom Metazoa; phylum Chordata; class Actinopteri; order Salmoniformes; family Salmonidae; genus Salvelinus; species Salvelinus alpinus. The sequence continues at coordinate 18,633,623 of NC_092114.1, read as the reverse complement.
CAAATTTTATGTGTCACATACACATGGTTAGCAGATGTTAATGCGAGTGTAGCGAAATGCTTGTGCTTCTAGTTCCGACAATGCAGTAATAACCAACAAGTAATCTAACCTAACAATTCCACAACTACTACCTTATACACACAAGTGTAAAGGGATAAAGAATATGTACATAAAGATATATGAATGAGTGATGGTACAGAACGGCATAGGCAAGATGCAGTAGATGGTATAGAGTACAGTATATACATATGAGATGAGTAATGTAGGGTATGTAAACATAAAGTGGCATAGTTTAAAGGGGCTAGTGATACATGTATTACATAAAGATGGCAAGATGCAGTAGATGATATAGAGTACAGTATATACATATACATATGAGATGAGTAATGTAGGGTATGTAAACATTATATTAAGTGGCATTGTTTAAAGTGGCTAGTGGTACATTTTTACATACTTTCCATCAATTCCCATTATTAAAGTGGCTGGAGTTGAGTCAGTATGTTGGCAGCGGCCACTAAATGTTAGTGGTGGCTGTTTAACAGTCTGATGGCCTTGAGATAGAAGCTGTTTTTCAGTCTCTCTGTCCCTGCTTTGATGCACCTGTACTGACCTCGCCTTCTGGATGATAGCGGGGTGAACAGGCAGTGGCTTGGGTGGTTGTTGTCCTTGATGATCTTTATGGCCTTCCTGTGACATCGGGTGGTGTAGGTGTCCTGGAGGGCAGGTAGTTTGCCCCCGGTGATGCGTTGTGCAGACCTCACTACCCTCTGTAGAGCCTTACGGTTGTGGGCGGAGCAGTTGCCGTACCAGGCGGTGATACAGCCGGACAGGATGCTCTCGATTGTGCATCTGTAGAAGTTTGTGAGTGCTTTTGGTGACAAGCCAAATTTCTTCAGCCACCTGAGGTTGAAGAGGCGCTGCTGCGCCTTCTTCACAACGCTGTCTGTGTGGGTGGACCAATTCAGTTTGTCCGTGATGTGTACACCGAGGAACTTAAAACTTTCCACCTTCTCCACTACTGTCCCGTCGATGTGGATAGGGGGGTGCTCCCTCTGCTGTTTCCTGAAGTCCACAATCATCTCCTTTGTTTTGTTGACGTTGAGTGTGAGGTTATTTTCCTGACACCACACTCCGAGGGCCCTCACCTCCTCCCTGTAGGCCGTCTCGTCGTTGTTGGTAATCAAGCCTACCACTGTAGTGTCGTCCGCAAACTTGATGATTGAGTTGGAGGCGTGCATGGCCACGCAGTCGTGGGTGAACAGGGAGTACAGGAGAGGGCTCAGAACGCACCCTTGTGGGGCCCCGGTGTTGAGGATCAGCGGGGTGGAGATGTTGTTACCTACCCTCACCACCTGGGGGCGGCCCGTCAGGAAGTCCAGGACCCAGTTGCACAGGGCAGGGTCGAGACCCAGGGTCTCGAGCTTGATGACGAGTTTGGAGGGTAGTATGGTGTTAAATGCTGAGCTGTAGTTGATGAACAGCATTCTCACATAGGTATTCTTCTTGTCCAGATGGGTTAGGGCAGTGTGCAGTGTGGTTGCGATTGCGTCGTCTGTGGACCTATTGGGTCGGTAAGCAAATTGGAGTGGGTCTAGGCCCTAGGGTGTCAGGTAGGGTGGAGGTGATATGGTCCTTGACTAGTCTCTCAAAGCACTTCATGATGACGGAAGTGAGTGCTACGGGGCGGTAGTCGTTTAGCTCGGTTACCTTAGCTTTCTTGGGAACAGGAACAATGGTGGCCCTCTTGAAGCATGTGGGAACAGCAGACTGGGATAAGGATTGATTGAATATGTCCTTAAACACACCAGCCAGCTGGTCTGCGCATGCTCTGAGGACGCGGCTGGGAATGCCGTCTGGGCCTGCAGCCTTGCGAGGGTTAACACGTTTAAATGTTTTACTCACCTCGGCTGCAGTGAAGGAGAGCCCGCAGGTTTTGGCAGCGGGCCGTGTCAGTGGCACTGTATTGTCCTCAAAGCGAGCAAAAAAGTTATTTAGCCTGCCTGGGAGCAAGACATCCTGGTCCGCGACGGGGCTGGTTTTCTTTTTGTAATCCGTGATTGACTGTAGACCCTGCCACATACCTCTTGTGTCTGAGCTGTTGAATTGCGACTCTACTTTGTCTCTATACTGGGACTTAGCTTGTTTGATTGCCTTGCGGAGAGAATAGCTACACTGTTTGTATTCGGTCATGTTTCCGGTCACCTTGCCCTGGTTAAAAGCAGTGGTTCGCGCTTTCAGTTTCACGCGAATGCTGCCATCAATCCACGGTTTCTGGTTTGGGAATGTTTTAATCGTTGCTGTGGGTACGACATCGTCAATGCACTTTCTAATGAACTCGCTCACCGAATCAGCGTATTCGTCAATATTGTTGTTGGACGCAATGCGGAACATATCCCAATCCACGTGATCGAAGCAGTCTTGAAGCGTGGAATCAGATTGGTCGGACCAGCGTTGAACAGACCTGAGCGAGGGAGCTTGTTGTTTTAGTTTCTGTTTGTAGGCTGGAAGCAACAAAATGGAGTCGTGGTCAGCTTTTCCGAAAGGAGGGCGGGGGAGGGCCTTATATGCGTCGCAGAAGTTAGTATAACAATGATCCAAGGTTTTACCAGCCCTGGTAGCACAATCGATATGCTGATAGAATTTAGGGAGTTTTGTTTTCAGATTAGCCTTGTTAAAATCCCCAGCTACGATGAATGCAGCCTCAGGGTGTGTGGTTTCCAGTTTACAAAGAGTCAGATAAAGTTCGTTCAGGGCCATCGATGTGTCTGCTTGGGGGGGAATATATACGGCTGTGATTATAATCGAAGAGAATTCCCTTGGTAGATAATGCGGTCGACATTTGATTGTGAGGAATTCTAGATCAGGTGAACAGAATGACTTGAGTTCCTGTATGTTGTTATGATCACACCACGTCTCGTTAATCATAAGGCATACACCCCCACCCCTCTTCTTACCAGAAAGATGTTTGTTTCTGTCGGCGCGATGCGTGAAGAAACCAGCTGGCTGCACCGACTCCGTTAGCGTCTCTTGAGTGAGCCATGTTTCCGTGAAGCAGAGAACGTTACAATCTCTGATGTCTCTCTGGAATGTTACCCTTGCTCGGATTTCATCAACCTTATTGTCAAGAGACTGGACATTGGCGAGTAGTATGCTAGGGAGTGGAGCGCGATGTGCCCGTCTCCGAAGCCTGACCAGGAGACCGCCTCGTTTGCCCCTTTTACGGCGTCGCTTAGGGTCACCGGCTGGGATTAGATCCATTGTATTGGGTGGAAGGCAAAACACTGGATCCGCTTCGGGAAAGTCATATTCCTGGTTGTAACGATGGTGAGTTGACGTTGCTCTTATATTCAGTAGTTCCTCCCGACTGTATGTAATGAAACCTAAGATTACCTGGGGTACCAATGTAAGGAATAACACATAAAAAAACAAAATACTGCATATTTTCCTAGGAACGCGAAGCGAGGCGGCCATCTCGTCCGGAAGGTGGCATCCTATGACGGTGCCACGTTGAAAGTCACTGAGCTCTTCAGGAAGGCCATTCTACTGCCAATGTTTGTCTATGGAGATTGCATGACTGTGTGCTCGATTTTATACACCTGTCATCAACGGGTGTGACAGAAATAGCCGAATCCACTAATTGAAGGGGTGTCCACATACCTTTGTATATATAGTGCATAATGAAGCAACAAATTGCTACTTAATTTCAAGATTTTTAATTGTTTTTAATTTTTTTTTAAATTAAATTAATTACTTTTAATCAAATAACCTTCAAAGACTACATTCTGCAGGGCCTTTGGAGTGGCACAACAGTCTGAGGCACTGCAATGCAGTGCTTGAGGTGTCACTACAGACCTGGGTTCAATCCCAGGCTGTGTCACAGCTGACTGAGAGACCCATGGATCTCTAGCAACTCCTCGTGTTGGGCTGGTCGCTAGCCGAAGGGTTTTTTCTCTGACACATTGGTGTGGCTGGCTTCCGGGTTAAGCGATCAGTCTGTCAAGAAGCAGTGCGGTTTGGCAGGGTCGTGTTTCGGAGGATGCGTTCCTCTCCCGAGTCCGTAGGGGAGTTGCACTGAGGAGACAAGACAGTAACTACAAATTGGGGAGAGAAAATGGGTAAAAGTACAAAAAATAATAATCATAATTTTTGCACACCCTCATGATAGTGCTATTTGCTAATAATGTCCCTCTTGTGCATGTCATCATTAAGGCCTACCTTCGTTACAAGGGTAGGGCTTGCACTAATCCATTTCATGACGGCATGTAGCTGTAGAAGTCAGATCTGGAATCCTTCAACATGGTTTGCTTCATTAACTGTATAATAAAAAGACAAACCCACAAACTGATATCAACCTTTTATTTTATTTCAATTTATTAGCAAATGATTACCACACACAGGTTATCTCAGATGTGAGTGATTTTCCCATTTCTAATAGTATTGTGTATGTCATACAGCATAAGGGCCTCTTGTTGGCCGTAGATGGCATTATGTCATTATAGGGATATTTGGATTACAGTTTCCCAGCCCAATGCAAAGGTCTACAGTGCATTTTGGTCGCATATACTCCTAAATATTACGCTATGCGACTTGAGATTTGAATGTGACAGCACCAGTACGCCTAGAAAAAAATCACCCAGATAATAATTGTTGTAATTATTACTTCACTGTCCCACAGCCTCTGAGTGCCATAAGGAATAAAATCACGCAAATTCGTGACGTCATGCGTTCACCATTACTACAGCGAAACGGCTTCTTTCTAGCCCAAACCGTTCAAATCGTATGACCCACAATACCACCACAACGTTTCTTTCTTCCTATCGCAGGTTGGCAGGACCGCGTTTTACGTTCATAAAGCGTGTAGCGGGCCGTTCTTAAACTACTCACCAGCCGCTAACCATGTTCAGTCATGTTACAGCATTAGCTAGCGCAACCTGGTAACCACGGATGATAGTTATCATTATCTTTGTTGTAATTGTACCAGTAGTATGCATGCAACACTTGGTGGCATAGAAAGAAAGGGAGAGCTTTTTTGAGAGATGCATATAGGCCGAATGTAGGCTATATCCCAATCTTACAAATACATGTTTCTGGTGCTCCTGAATCCTGTATATTGTAATTGCTGGCAATTCTTATCATTTATACCTTAAATATTTTTCATTATGCTCCTTAGAAGAACATGTGCTCCTTGAAACAAATGTCAGCATAGAGCCCTGCATTGCATTAGTCCCCACAGCATGAGAGCTCTTTCTTCACATGCAGTTCAGGTGTCACATGGGCTGGCCAGCCATGGGTGGTACCTCTTTAAGGAATACCTAGGATAGGATAAAGTAATCCTTCTAACCCCCCCCCCCCTTAAAAGAGTTAGATGCACTATTGTAAAGTGGTTGTTCCACTGGATATCATAAGGTGAATGCACCAATTTGTAAGTCGCTCTGGATAAGAGCGTCTGCTAAATGACTTAAATGTAAATGTAAATGGTAGCAAAATAGGTACATATGAGGGCAATGCACGCCAGCAGTTTCCAGATGGGATTGTAGCTGTTGAATGGCCTCCGGACATGTGGCAGTCCAGTGGGGGACTGATGGTGGAGTGGACCTATCGACAACAGTTCTGGGAGATTCAGGATGGCATTGACATTAGAGAGGTGTGTTGGTTCAATGTGGTGAACACCTGTCTTATGAGCTTGTCATCATCTGTAGTTGCATCCTCCCCATATACCACAATGTCACCAACTCAACATGTACGGCAACTCCAGGGCAGACAGCCAAGATAATAAATATTCATATTGATATTTCAGCCTATTGTATCTCTCTGTTTACAGGTCCATATTCCCAAGATGCATTCATATATCTCATTGCTGTTTGGTTGTGTATGTAGAGTAGATAACTGACTACCGGTACTAGTATTCCCGAATTCTAGCAGTAGCAGAGCTTGCAATAATTATTGTTTTATCTTTATTTAACTAGGAAAGTCAGTTAAGAACAAATTCTCATTTACAACGATGGCCTACCCCGGCCAAACCCTAACCCGGACAATGCTGAACCAATTGTGCGCCGCCCTATGGGACTCCCAATCACGGCCGGTTGTGATACAGCCTGGAATCAAACCAGGGTCTGTAGTGACGCCTTTAGCACTGAGATGTAGTGCCTTCGACCGCTGCGCCACTAAGGAGCCCAAGTTGCCAGTTGCCTGAGGGAAGCCACAGTTTTGACGAGCTGTCGTCGTGGAAACATCCCAGAGGCCAGAGGACGTTGCTATGAAAACTCCTTGTATTGTATCATTGAGGTCTAAAGTCCATCTCCGGCCCCCTAATGCCAGTCATGGGACCCCTGTTCCCGCAGCTGCTATGCTATCCATGCCAGCTGGGCAGCAGAGACGTAACCCTAAGTGTCCCATTTATTTTGTCCAAACTGTACCAAAGTTGTCTGTAAACACAGACCTAGGACCAGTGTCTAAAGGCAGCTTTCTACTCCTTCCAAATCCTGACTGCTAAGCAAAATAATTATGGGATTTCCTGCAAAAAAAGCCTCCCTGTGTTGCCTCCTCCAAAATACAAAAATATAATTTGATGGAGGTAACCACTCGAACAAACTTTGTAAACTCTATGATCCATACCTCCCAGAGAGACAACTGGTTCCTGACCTTTGGGATCAGGTCATAGTGACATTATCAACATTAGTGATCAGTGGGGTCAGAAAGGGAGGTCAGCCTTTCATTCGTGTGGGACTTTCCCTATCTAATTTGACTTTGGGGTTCAATGAATTGTCATATCTGTCTGATCTCATCTTTCAGGGAATTAGTGACTGCTGTCCCTCACCGAAGACTATTAAGAAAGTCTGTGAAGAGTAGGCTAGCTTCCATGGCCTTTACAGATTAATTCAGTGTATTCAGTGTGTTCAAGGACTCAAATGCATTGCATTATGCAGAATAAAAGGGAATACAACAGCACAAAGCAGATGTTAAACCTTATTTATGATGACCCTACTAAACATTCCTAAGAGTAAATAAGAATTATGGTGGGCCCATGATGTTTACATTTTTATTTTAGTATCGATAGTCAAAATAATGAGGTTCAATGAACCACAGAATGGAGTGGGTCTGAACTGATACAGGAAACTGCCCTGCTTTCTGTATGTCCACAGACAGATTTGACAAACATTTAATAATATATATATTTATTTTGTAATTTTTTGGGGTCTCAACTTACTGTTGCGAGTTAGAATAATAGAATACACCATTGTGAAACTTGGTTGTGCATCAGCAGTCACTCAATTAGCCCATGTCAGCTAGACATACATTTGTAAAATTAGTAAACGTAAATTAGTCTCGTGACCAGCTATCTAAACTTTTAGTAAGCATGGTCGAATTACTGACCATGGTGGGGCCCATTGTTCAGTTATCATATTAAAAACAGCAAACATTTGCCTCCACTCTATGGCAAAATGTGTAGAATTGCGGGAAATTAGCTGAAAAAATAAAGGTAATTGAAAGGTGTTTTTTCTCAGGTAAAGGTTGACCTCATCATTTAGGTGACCCTCAGTAGCCGTCTAGTGGAAAAGTGTCTCTTCCCAGTGTCAAAGTTCAACGCCTATCAGCTACAGGTTAGTGGTTGTCCCAAACCATTGATCTAAGGTTGACATTTTTACATCAATTTTTATATAATGGTTTTAGGCTAGGATTGAATTAGTGTAGGATAAGCTGATCCTACATCTGTAGTTGGGAGCTTGAGGTTACATCTAAACTCTAGTAATTGAGGAGATTTGCAGAATGTTTCTTTGTTTGAACAAATTAGAAATGCATTAACCAGTTATGCAATCAGTAATCCTGTTTATTTCAGGAAAATTAGAGTCAACCTGGCTGGAAAATGTTGCATAGTCAGAAGTTTGGCCCATCTGAGAAATGTGACTAAAACATGTGCTTAGAGCAGGTGAGCTATTCAGTATTATAAACTGGGTGGTTCAAGCCCTGAATGCGGATTGGCTGACAGCTGTGTTATATCAGTGCTGATGATGATGTTGATGAAGATAATGATGTTTCTTACAGGGTGGTCGAGGTATCAAGGGCCCACAAGGAGCTGTTGGCAAGAAGGGAGAGAACGTGCGTGAACAAACTAACTTCACACTTGTATTTCACACTATGGTCTGTTTTCTGCTATTATTACAATTTATAAACTCGGTGGTTCGAGCCCTGAATGCTGATTGGCTGACAGCTGTGGTATATCAGACCATATACAACGGGTATGACAAAACATCTATTTTTACTGCTCTAATTACATTGGTAACCAGTTTATAATAGCAATAAGGCACCTCGGGGGTTTGTGGTATATGGCCAACATACCACGGCTGCAACGACTCTCGTTGGTGGTAGAAAGATTAGACTAAGGCGCAGCGTGGAAAGTGTTCATGATTTTAATTCCAAAAAAACACTCAAACAAAATAAAAAACAAAAATGCACAGTTCTGTCAGGCAACAGTAACTAAACAGAAAACAAGATCCCACAACCTAATGGTGGGGAAAAAGGGCTGCCTAAGTATGATACCCAATCAGAGACAACGATAGACTGCTGCCTCTGATTGGGAACCACACTCGGCCAAAAACAAAGAAACAGAAAACATAGAATTGCCCACCCGAGTCACACCCTGACCTAACCAAACATAGAGAATAATCAGGATCTCTAAGGTCAGGGCGTGACAACGGCTAAGGGCTGTGTCCAGCCCTTAGCCGTGGTATATTGGCCATATACTTGGGCCTTATTGCTTAACTGTACAACTGTTTCCCCAAATGGTGGCTGCTGTCTAAAGACTGATAGCCAGTGTGTACTGCATGCGTTTTGAATGTGATAGCAAACAAACAAAACAGGACAGTAACATTCACCACAGAACAATGAAAAGAGAGATTAAAACATTTGCTGTTAAATGGAAATGTTATAAACAGAGAGCCCATTGTTTTTATCATTAGACATTGTTTTGATAAACATTCTGGAATGTCCTCACCCTCTACGAGCCGAAGGTATGTTGGCCCTTGCCAAACTGAAGAAACAAAATAGCAACCATATTTCCCCATTCCAGAGAGGTACATCACATAACAGGATCACCAATTTTAGTCAACATTCAAATAGCTCATAGTTTCCAGGATGTCACTAAGCCACCTTTGTCACATGTAGGCTACATTATAGATACAATTCATAACCTGCTTTTATACAATGGGAAATGGGGGTATAGGAAACACTGGAGATATTTGGCACACCATCACTATTAGGGACCAACATGTATAAGTCTATTGTCTGGGTAGGTCAATAGTCTTTCAACAAATCACCTCAGTAATTCATAATTTCATGTGTTCTGTAATTTTGCTATTCAGACTCATCTATTTTTATGTGAACACCATCCAACAATAAAGACTTGAGGTCACTATTTTCTAAATCAGCTTCCCTAGTGACAATGACTGACTGCCGTCACCTACTGGTAGAATTTTACAATGCACAAAACAGATAAGCAATTCACTGCCTTCTTTCATGTCAGAGGCAATGGCTCAGACAATGACAGGGGTTTAAGCAACAACAAAAAATCCTATGACTGAAATTTAAGATCTCAAATTGATTGTCTGGGGTCAAGTTAACCTCCCCTTTTATGTAAGACAGTCATGACTATCATGCTTTTAGGGAAAAGGTTCATTTTGTACATGTATTAAACTGGTCCGGGGTCACGTGTTCTGTTGTTGTGAGGCCGGTTGGACGTTCTGCCAAATTCTCTAAAACGAAGTTGGAGGAAGTTTATGGTAGAGAAATTAACAATATATTATCTGGCAACAGCTCTGGTGGACATCTCTGCAGTCAGCTTGCCAATTGGCATTCCCTCAAAACTTGAGACATCTGTGAGATTGTGTTGTGTGACAAAACTGCACTTTTTAAAGTGGCCTTTCATTGTCCCCATTACAAGGTGCACCTGTGAATGCTGTTTAATCAGCTTCTTAATATTCCACACGTGTCAGGGGGGTGGATTATCTTGGCAAAGGAGAAATGCCCACTAACAGGGATGTAAACTAATTTGTGCACAAAATGTGAGAAAAATAATATTTTTGTGCATATGGAACATTCCTGGGATAATTTTTTTTTGCTCATGAAACATGGGACCGACACTTTACATGTTGCGTTTATATTTTTTTTCACTGTATTATTCATTCAAAACATTTGAATTTGTTTCTATTAAAAAGTATGTCATTGCCCTTTTAAGACGATGTTGCCACTTTAAGAGCTCTGTTGCGCAGCTGCTCCTAAACCAAGCTTGAAGCTCAGGTTGTAAAACGATGCCATACACGCAACTGAAGGAGTAGAGAAATAAACGTATTAACAATGTAAAACTGGGAGCCCCATCTTTAACAAAGGCCAAAACTGCTTTCAAAAGTGTTTCCCCGCGACTGCATTAAGAATTGTTGTGCATTAACTGTTAACCTCCAATGGCTCTTGCAACTTCTTTGAATTATTTTGCCAGCAGCTGAAGTAGCCTAAACACACCGCTGTCTGAGTTGAGCGCTGCTGTGCTGCGTATTATAGACTATTTAATTCCCTTCATCTGAACAGCCGAGTGTCACCAACACATGTATTTTATTTTTAATTAACCTTTATATAACAAGGCAAGTCAGTTAAGAACAAATTCTTATTTACAATGACGGGCTACCAAAAGACAAAAGGCCCCCTGCGGGGATGGGGGCTGGGTCAAATTTTTACATTGTTTTTATATATATATAAATTTAAGACAAAACACATGTCACGACAAGGGAGACAACACAACACTACACAAAGAGAGACCTAAGATAACAACACAGCATGGTAGCAGCACAAAACATGGTACAAACATTATTGGGCAAAGACAACAGCACAAAGGGCAAGAAGGTAGAAACAACAATACATCTCGCAAAGCGGCCACAACTGTCAGTAAGTGTCCATGATTGAGATAAAACTGTCCAGTTTGTGTGTTTGTTGCAGCTCGTTCCAGTCGCTAGCTGCAGCGAACTGAAAAGAGGAGTAACCCAGGGATGTGTGTGCTTTGGGGACCTTTAACAGAATGGATGTGGAGGATGAGGGCTGCTGTAGATATCTCAGATTGGGGGGAGTGAGGCCTAAGAGGGTTTTATAAATAAGCATCAACCAGTGGTTCTTTCGACGGGTATACAGAGATGACCAGTTTACAGAGGAGTATAGAGTGCAGTGATGTGTCCTATAAGGAGCATTGAGGGCAAATCTGAAGGCCGAATGATAAAGAGCATCTAGTCGCTCGAGAGCACCCTTACCTGCTGATCTCAAAATTATGTCTCCGTAATCTAACATGGGTAGGATGGTCATCTGAATCAGTGTTAGTTTGGCAACTAGGGTGAAAGAGGCGCGATTACAATAGAGGAAACCAAGTCTAGATTTAACTTTAGGCTGCAGCTTTGATATGTGCTGAGAGAAGGACAGTGTACCGTCTAGCCATACTCCCAAGTACTTGTATGAGGTGACTACTTCAAGCTCTAAACCCTCAGAGGTAGTAATCATACCTGTGGGGAGAGGGGCATTCTTCTTACCAAACCACATTACCTTTGTTTTGGAGGTGTTCAGAACAAGGTTAAGGGTAGAGAAAGCTTGTTGGACACTAAGAAAGCTTTGTTGTAGAGCATTTAACACAAAATCCGGGGAGGGGCCAGCTGAGTATAAGACTGTATCATCTGTATATAAATGGATGAGAGAGCTTCCTACTGCCTGAGCTATGTTGTTGATGTACATTGAGAAGCCTTGGGGTACTCCCTTGGTGACAAGCAGTGGCTGAGACAGCAGATTTTCTGATACACTGCACTGTTTGAGAGAGGTAGTTAGCAAACCAGGCCAAAGACACCAATACTCCTTAGCCGGCCCACAATAATGGAATGGTCTACTGTATCAAAAGCTTTGGCCAAGTCAATAAAAATAGCAGCGCAACATTGCTTAGAATCAAGGGCAATGGTGACATCATTGAGGACCTTTAAGGTTGCAGTGACACATCCATAACCTGAGCGGAAACCAGATTGCATACCAGAGAGAATACTATAGGCATCAAGAAAGCCAGTCAGTTGATTATCGACAAGTTTTTCCAACACTTTTGATAAACAGGGCAAAATAGAAATAGGCCTATAACAGTTAGGATCAGCTTGATCTCCCCCTCTAAATAAAGGACCAACCGTGGCTGCCTTTCAAGCAATGGGAACATCCCCAGAAAGGAGAGACAGGTTAAAAAGGTCAGAGATAGGCTTGGCGATGATAGGGGCAGCAACCTTAAAGAAGAAAGGGTCTAAACCATCTGACCCAGATGGTTTTTTGGGGTCAAGTTTCAGGAGCTCCTTTGGCACCTCGGACTCAGTGACTGCCTGCAGGGAGAAACTTTGTAGCGGGGCAGGGGGAAAAGAGGGAGAAGCATTGGGGATAGTTGCATTAGAAGGGGTGGGAGATGAGGAAATGTTGGACGGGTAAGGAGACATGGCTGAGTCAAATAGGAATCGTGACTTAATGAAGTGGTGATTAAAGAGCTCAGCCATGTGCTTCTTGTCAGTAACAACCACATCAACATTAAGGGACATGAGCAGCTGTGAGGATTTAATCTCCAGGCCTTTAACCATTTTCCAGAACTTCTTGGGGTTAGACCCACAGAGAGAGAACTGCTGCTTAAAGTAACTAATTTGGCCTTCCGGATAGCCTGAGTGCACTTATTTCATTAAAACTCGTTTTACAACCACTCCACAAATTTCTTGCTACAGACCATAGTTTTGGCAAGTCGGTTAGGACATCTACTTTGTGCATGACACAAGTCATGTTTCAACAATTGTTAACAGATTATTTCACTTATAATTCACTGTATCACAATTTCAGTGGCTCAGAAGTTTACATACACTAAGTTGACTGTGCCTTTAAACAGCTTGGAAAATTCCAGAAAATGATGTCATGGCTTTAGAAGCTTCTGATAGGCTAATTGACATCATTTGAGTCCATTTCAGGTGTACCTGTGGATGTATTTCAAGGCCTACCTTCAAACTCAGTGCCTCTTTGCTTGACATCATGGGAAAATCTAAAGAAATCAGCCAAGACCTCAGAAAAATAATTGTAGACCTCCACAAGTCTGGTTCATCCTTGGGAGCAATTTCCAAATGCCTGAAGGTACCACGTTCATCTGTACAAACAATAGTATGCAAGTATAAACACCATGGGACCACCTGACCAGGTCCTAAAACAATGGGACTCCCTAAATCTTTCTCAGATTACCAATCCCACAAGGTACGACTCCAAACACCCAGAAAAGGCTACTCTCTTTGTTATCCTCACAAATAATCCTTATACAGTTGAAGTCGGAAGTTTACACCTTAGCCAAACACATTTAAACTCAGTTTTTCACAATTCCTGACATTTAATCCTAGTAAAAATTCCCTGTTTTAGGTCAGGTAAAATCACTTTATATTAAGAATGTGAAATGTCATAAAAGTAGAGAATTATTTATTTTAGCTTTTATTTCTTTCATCACATTCCCAGTGGGTCAGAAGTTTACATACACTCAATTAGTATTTGGTAGTATTGCCTTTAAATTCTTTCATTTGGGTCAAATGTTTCGGGTAACCTTGCAAAAGCTTCCCACAATAAGTTGGGTGAATTTTGGCCCATTCCTCCTGACAGAGCTGGTATAACTGAGTCAGGTTTGTAGGCCTCCTTGCTCACACTTTTTCAGTTCTGCCCACAAATGTTCTATAGGGTTGACGTCAGGGCTTTGTGATGGCCACTCCAATACCTTGACTTTGTTGTCCTTAAGCTATTTCCCACAACTTTGGAAGTATGCTTGGGGTCGCTGTCCATTAGGAAGACCCATTTGTGACCAAGCTTTAATAACTTCCTGACTGATGTCTTGAGATGTTGCTTCAATATATCCACATTTTCCTGCCTCATGACATCTATTTTGTGAAATGCACCAGTCCCCCCTGCAGCAAAGGACCACCACAACATGATGCTGGCACCCCCGTGCTTCACGGTTGGGATGGTGTTCTTTGGCGTGCAAGCCTCCCCTTTCCTCCAAACATAACGATGGTCATTATGGCCAAACAGTTATATTTGTTTCATCAGACCAGAGGACACAGTGTTTATACTTGCGTACTATTGTTTGTACAGATGAACATCTGAAAATTGCTCCCAAGGATGTACCAGACTTGTGGATGTCTACATTTTTTCCCTGAGGTCTTGGCTGATTTTGATTTTCCCATGATGTCAAGCAAAGATGTACTGAGTTTGAAGGTAGGCCTTGAAATACATCCACACCTCCAATTGACGTCAATTAGCCTATCAGAAGCCATGACATTTTCTGGAATTTTCCAAGCTTTTTAAAAAGGCACAGTCAACTTAGTGTATGTAAACTTCTGACCCACTGGAATTGTGATAGTGAATTATAAGTGAAGTGTATGTAAATTTTCAACTTCAACTGTACATGTCATCTCAAAACCAGCCTCCCCTCTGGAGACTTCTATTGCAGATCTACGCTGATCTCAAACTTCTCCAGAATCAAAATGACAGAAATCTGGCACATTGACAGAACTTTAACCCCAGAGCAGTTATCTTCTGGCAGAGTTGTAGTCTATGGTTACTAGTCATGAGCCATAAGTTACAACTGTGTTAGTGCATCGCTTTGTAACAAAACTCAGCCCAGGCAGAGGGGGTGGTAAAATGAAGCATATAAACCTTTATTGAACAGCTTCTTGGAAAAAATATTTACAAAGTGAATATACAGCAAAAGACATACTGTTCAAGGGATTCAAGTATGCAACCATTGGGGGGAAACTAGTTTCATGGGAGGGAGAAGAGGGGAAAGGGGGCTAGACAGTTAACAGAACAGCCATGCACCACCTTGAAAATACATGTCTGACAAGTGATTATATGGGTGGGGGAGAAATAAATCAAGATTTCATATGATCCACGGTGTTCATTTTCAAACATAACTATATCGACTGAGGAACTAGTCCCTGACAGTTTTGGATGAGGAATAGGTCCATGAAAAGAGACAAATCACCCATCCCCTTATTTCCACATCCTACCCATTTCGCCACATCCTCCTCAGTCCCTTTCCCAGTAAACAATGTTGTCCTATCACTAAAATATGTACCAAAGCACAGGCGTTCACCCGACTGCTCTGCACTAAAACTATGGCTAAACATTGTAAATGTCAAAAAAGTACAGAGGGGCGAGAGAAGAGACATGGAGAAAAGTCTTGAGGCAGGATCAGGGACAGGATGGAGGTCGAAGGTCAGGGGGGGCCACAGGGGACATCAGCTGGGCAAGGAAGGGGTGCTACTGCGCCTCATCCTCAGGACAGGAGTGCCAGGTCAGCCTCTCCTCGTAGAAGGAGATGACCACCTGAGGGCAGCGGGTGTTGGCCTCCCGGGCCGGGACTAGGTCTGCCTCGTCCGAGTCTTTCCTGACGAGCCAAGGGACAGTGGTTGGTGTTTACTAGTGGCTACTGATCCAAATAATAAGGTTGACCTATTCAGCTAGTAGCACTATTCAGTATAATTAAGTTCAGGTGCACATTATAAAAATAGAATGTGAAGTTCCCGAAGGCAGTCATTTTAGGAGGTGAATATCGTTATAAAACAGGGAAGATATTACATGAGGAATGGCTTGGGCTCTGCAACAATGAAAAGGGGGTGATATTTAAGAGGAACAGCACAAGCTAGGCTGTTATGTTTTACAATTTGAGACTCACCACTTCATCAAGAACATAAGTTCTCCACTACTGTCGGTTGCACCGATGATCCTCTCTGGGTCCAGACTCCTGGCAAAGCCCCGTGGCTTGTCACTCTGAAACACACACAGTACAGAAATAAACCACAGCTTCCATGCAACCCACCTGGCAAATCGGAACATACTGATAACCATTGCACACAGACTAGCCGACAACACCACCCTACAATGAGGGTGGCGCAGTGGTCTAGGGCACTGCATCGCAGTGCTAGCTGCGCCACCAGAGTCTCTGGGTTCACGCCCAGGCTGGGCTGGGTTCGCGCCCAGGCTCTGTCGCAGCCGGCCGCAACCGGGAGATCCGTGGGGCGACGCACAATTGGCATAGCGTCGTCCGGGTTAGGGAGGGTTTGGCCGGTAGGGATATCCTTGTCTCAGTATGTAAAAAATGTAATAAAATGTATGCACTCTACTGTAAGTCGCTCTGGATAAGAGCGTCTGCTAAATGACTAAAATGTAAATGTACAATGATTTTAACCACTCACCACATCCTTCTTCTTCTTGGCTTTGTTTTCCTCTGTCTCCGGCTCATCTGTTGAGGACTTCCTCTTGTTGGAGTCAGGCTTTTCTACCACGTTCTTCTGTGCTTCAAGGAAGGCCGAGATCAGCTCAGGACAGTCCAGGTTATCCTCTGGCTCCCAAGTGTTATCCGCTCTGAAAGGAAAGAATAGTCACTGGATATTTCTACAAAAGACCATCAGCATGCTGGTAAGAAGAGTAACACATGCTCTAGAAATGCAGCAGACTATTAAATTTTTTTCAAGTGAGCTATACATGTAACTAAAATGGCAGTCAAATTCAATTCACAACTCAGATTATTTAAACTAGCTAGGTTCTGCAAGATAAGCATGCCACAGACAAGCACGACCCCATATCAGGGAAGCACTTCCAGGCCATCAAAGCGGTGGGCCTGGGTCCCCGGAAACTGTGCACTCACTCTGTAAATCCTTTCCACTTGAGGAAAAATTCCACCTTCCCATTGACGATGCGCTGGTCCATCACCTTCTCCACAACATACTCCTCCGGCGGCTCTGCCTCCAGGACCTCCTTCTTGCCTTTGCCATTCTGCTTTTTACCCATGTTTGGCTGCGAAACAAGAGGGGAGGAGGTTTTCATCTTTTTAAAGAGACGAATTTGGGTTTTAATAACATGAGACCACCTGACACAATGTTTACACAGGTTATTGTCCAGAACAGGGTTTCCCAAACTCAGTCCTGCACCCCCCGTCCCCTTGCATGCTTTGTTTTACCCTCTAGCACTACACAGCTGATTCAAATAACCAACTCATTCAAGCTTTGATTTTAGTCAGCTGTGTAGTGCTGGGGCAAAAACCAAAATGTGCACTCAGGGGCCACCCCCAGGACTGAGTTTGGGAAACCCTGGTCCAGAATATCAATACAATAATTAAAACACTTGTAGTTTGCTGTACGCCCACAATAAACTGGCCAGTGAAAACCGCTAAGTTAAAACTGGGGGGGGGGGGGGTTCAATTTATCATAGGAACGTGATACAAAATAAGGCAAGAGTGTGCTTTAAGACCATGCAGACCCCTCCGAGCGGTCGAGTCAGCTGTTGAGTGTTTATCCAACTGGATAATACATACACTAGCGCTCAAAAGTTTGGGGTCACTTAGAAACCCAAAGACATTACCTGTACATTTTCCACCACCCAATTAAATACCACTTTATTTTCCATTCCAACCTGTGTACAATTATTCCAAGTTGACAATACGTTTTTGAAAAGCACATTTTTTGTTCATTAAAATAACAAATTGATCAGAAATACAGTATAGACACCGTTGATGTTGTAAATGACTATTGTAGCTGAAACAGCTGATTTTTTTAATGGAATATCTACATGGGCGTACATTGTCAGCAACCATCACTCCTGTGTTCCAATGGCACGTTGTGTTACCTAGCCCAAGTTTGTCATTTTAAAAAGGCTAATTGGTCATTAGGAAATCCGTTAGCAATTATGTTAGCGCAGCCGAAAACTGACTAGTTGGGTATCTGGAGCATCAGCGGGTTCGATCACAGGCTCAAAATGGCCAGAAACAAAGATCTTTGTTCTGAAAAATTAAGGCTATTCAATGCAAGAAATTGAAGATCTCGTACAACGCAGTGTACTACACCCTTCATAGAACAGTGCAAACTGGCTCTAACCAGAATAGAAAAAGTGGGAGGCCCTGGTGCACAACTGAGCAAGAGGACAAGTACATTATAGTGTCTAGTTTGAGAAAGACACCTCACAAGTCCTCAACTGGCAGCTTCATTAAATAGTACCCGCAAGATACCAGTCTCAACATCAACAGTGCAGACAGAGGTGACTCCGGGATGCTGGCCTTCTAGGCAGAGTTCCTCTGTCCAGCGTGATTTATTTTGCCCATCTTAATCTTTCCTTTTTATTGGCCAGTCTGAGATTTGGCTTTTTCTTTGCAACTCTTTCGTGTCTTTGCTTATTTTAGAAGTTCTTGCCATAATATGGACTTGGTCTTTTACCAAATAGGGCTCTTTGTATTAGAGGTCGACTGATTAATCGGAATGGCCGATTAATTAGGGCCAATTTCAAGTTTTCATAACATTCGGTAATCGGCATTTTTGGACACCGATCATGGCCGATTACATTGCACTCCACAAGGAGCCTGCGTGGCAGGCTGACTACCTGTTATGCGAGTGCAGCAAGGAGCCAAGGTGCTAGCTAGCGTTATACGTATCTTATAAAAAACAATCAATCTCAACATAATCACTAGTTAACTACACATGGTTGATGATATTACTAGTTTATCTAGCTTGTCCTGCGTTGCATATAATCAATGCGGTGCCTGTTAATTTATCATTGAATCATAGCCTACTTCGCCAAACGGGTGATTTATCAAGCGCATTTGCGAGAGAAAAAAGCATAATCGTTGCACGAATGTACCTAACCATAAACACCAATGCCTTAAAATCAATACACAGAAGTATATATTTTTTAAACCTGCATATTTAGTTAAGAAATTCATGTTAGCAGGCAATATTAAACTAAGGAAATTGTTTCACTTCTCTTACGTTCATTGCACGCAGAGTCAGGGTATATGCAACAGTTTGAGCCGCCTGGCTAGTTTGCGAACAAATTTGCCAGAATTGTACAAAATTATGACATAACATTGAAGGTTGTGCAATGTAACAGGAATATTTAGACTTATGGATGCCACCTGTTAGATAAAATACGGAACGGTTTCGTATTTCACTGAAAGAATAAAAGTTTTATTTTCTAAATGATAGTTTCCGGATTTTACCATATTAATGACCCAAGGCTCGTATTTCTGTGTGTTATGTTATAATTAAGTCTATGATTTGATAGAGCAGTCTGACGGTGGTAGGCAGCAGCAGGCTCGTACGCATTCATTCAAACAGCACTTTCGTGCGTTTGCCAGCAGCTCTTCACCATGCTTCAAGCGTTGCGCTGCTTATGACTTCAAACTATCAACTCCCGAGTTTAGGCTGGTGTAACCGATGTGAATAGGCTAGGTAGTTAGCGGGGTGCGCGCTAATAGCGTTTCAAACGTCACTCGCTCTGAGACTTGGAGTATTTGTTCCCCTTGCTCTGTGGAACGATGCTTCGAGGGTGGCTGTTCGAGCCCAGGTAGGGGTGAGGAGAGGGACGGAAGCTATACTGTTACTGGCAATACTAAAGTGCCTATAAGGAGGTAGCGGTCCTGCTGCTGGATTGTTGCCCTCCTACGGCCTCCTCCACGTCTCCTGATGTACTGGCCTGTCTCCTGGTAGCGCCTCCATGCTCTAGACACAGCAAACCTTCTTGCCACAGCTCGCATTGATGTGCCATCCTGGATGAGCTGCACTACCTGAGCCACTTGTGTGGGTTGTAGACTCAGTCTCATGCTACCACTAGAGTGAAAGCACCGCCAGCCAGCATTCAAAAGTGACCAAAACATCAGCCAGGAAGCATAGGAACTGAGAAGTGGTCACCACCTGCAGAACCACTCCTTTATTGGGGGTGTCTTGCTAATTGCCTATAATTTCCACCTTTTGTCTATTCCATTTGCACAACAGCATGTGAAATTTATTGTCAATCAGTGTTGCTTCCTAAGTGGACAGTTTGATTTCACAGAAATGTGATTGACTTGGAGTTACATTGTGTTGTTTAAGTGTTCCCTTTATTTTTTTGAGCAGTATATATATATATATTTTTTTAAATCTGTGTTTCCTGGCCTTTCTTTCTTCCATTTAAAGGGGTATCAACCAGATTCCTTTTCCAATGGCTTCCTCAGGCTGTGACCAGGCTTTAGACATAGTTTAAGGCTTTAATTTTGAAAAATGAGCTAGATTTTTCAAAAGTAGTCAGGTGTCCTCTGAATAGTTCCAGCGCGCGAGAGGGGAGCGCTCCATTTTCTTTTTCTCTCTTATTGAATAGGTTACGGTCCGGTTGAAATATTATCGATTATGTTTGTTAAAAACAACCTGAGGACTGATTATAAAAAACATTTGACATGTTTCTACGACAATTACGGATACTTTTTGAAATGTTCAAACGGAACGAGGCTTTTGATTTTCTGAACATAACGTGCAACCCAAACGGCAGTTTTTTCTTAGAAAAGTAATATTTATCGAGAAAAAAAAAGAATTTGTGGTGTAACTGGGAGTCTCGTGAGTGCAAACATCCAAAGATTATCCAAGGTAAGCGATTATTTTTATTGCTTTTCTGACTTTCGTGACCAAGCTAATATAAGGCTAACTGTTCTAGCATTGATTGATACTCACAAAAGCTTAGATTGCTTTCGTTGCAAAGCATATTATCAAAATCTGACACGATAGGTGGATTAACAACAAGCTAAGCTGTGTTTTGGTATATTTCACTTGTGATTTCATGACTATAAATATTTTTAGTAATATTTTGCACCCTGCAATTCAGCGGTTGTTTAGGAAAATGATCCCCTAAAAGGGATAAGTGCACAGAGAAGTTAAGGAAACAAATTCCACGAATTAACAAGGCACACCTGTTAATTGAAATGCATTCCAGGTGACTACCGCATGAAGCTGGTTGGGAGAATTCCAAGAGTGTGCAAAGCTGTCAAGACCAAAGGGTGGCTACATAAATAAAGGTGAAATAAAATAAATAAATAAAAAATAATCTCAACTATATTAATTTGTTTAACACTTTGTTACTACATGATTCCATATGTGTAATTTCTTAGTTGATTTCTTCACTATTATTCTACAATATAGAACATAGTATAAATAAAGAACCCTTGAATGAGTAGGTGCCCAAACTTTTGCCTGGCCTATATATTTACCCCCCTTCTAAAACCAAAGTTGCACCCCTGCTCATAAATTGGAGAAAAACTACCTCAAACGTTTCAAATATGCTTGTCATTTCCCCCAGAGGATGACATTATCCTCCTGAGGAAGATGGGGTGGCCAATAAGCTGTGCACTTACATTAATATTTTAAATGACCAGTACAGGTCCACACCATTCTGTTGGGGTAACGTAAACTCACCCCATTACGTACAAATGTGCGTAACCGCGACATTCAAACGAGGCTACAAAGAAAACTAATGGGAGTGTAGCGACTGCATTGACGTCAAAATTGGGGGTGTGAACTAGGTTTCTATTCAAGCGTTGATCGACATGGTAATGGCTCTATAGTATTGGAGAAAAGTTGAAAAAAACTGACCCTCCGTTACATCTTGACTTGTCATGTCGTAACGTACAGCACGCATAAAGCAACTATTTCTGTCTTACAATCTCTCTCCACCAGGTGTAGCACTTAACCCCGTCACAAATTAACAGTGACGGGGTTAAGAGGGATACCTAGTCATTTTTTTCATTATCATTGCATGCTATCATCTTTCTCAAAGCCGCTGTTTACTTCTAAGATCACTTTAGCACCGCCCTAAAAACCGATTCAAATTCGACACAAACCTTCAAATAGTGTTTCATTTACATTTTAGAGGTGATAAGTTGGACAGATCGAGTGAAAAAAGCAATTTTCCCACACGACATCTGTCCTTCTCACTACCACGCATTAGTTTTGCTTCCCCACCCGCCATTTTTAAAAAGACCCGACATGGCTTATTGCCTGCTTGAATTATGCAGAAACGGGGAGTGTTTAGGTCATGTAATCGATTTTGTTGGAAAGGGGAGAAATTGTGCTTTACAATGGTATTGACATTACAGTTGATCTGTAAGAATTACGTTTTATGGGCGCTAAAATAAGGGCAATTGTACGGACCAAGGCGATGTACGAGTTTACGTTACTCCCAAACCATTCCAACAGAGAAAAGCTGCTTTTTAACATGGTTACGCGATTACCATCTTTTGGAAATAAAACGATTTCACTCATACTGCAAATAATTATTGGTAATATTCCATAGAAATCTGGAAACACTGGACAGTTACTTTAAAGCTAAAAGTAGTGATACCTCTGTCCCAAATATAGCATTTCCCATCGTTCTGTTATTATCCTTACCGAGTTATTAACACGTTTCTCTCTTCAAGTCGGTAGTTGCCAAGCAACATTAGATCATTCGATCAAAACGCTCAAAGTGGAGGGAATCAGAGCTCGTGCGCCTTGCACTTCACCAATATCCTCGCTAACAAAATAACTGTTAGCTAAACAAAGGGCACACAGGTCGTCATTTTATTCTCGGTAACGTTTGCTAGCTATATTAAATTAGACGTTTAAGCGCACATAATCTAACTTTATGCACAATCCGTTGAGCCCCCCCTCCCCCAAAGCCATTTTTTTCAGGCCTAGTCTAATGCCTGTATTGATTTTGTTAGCGAAGTAGCTACTCAATTTAATATGGATGTTTAACTAACGTTCACTAGAAAATAAACGTTACTTTCTAAACCATATTGTAGCTATATTGTCTAAACTCTTAATTTTACTCATTACGATCTATCCTGATGCCTAGTCACGTTACCATGCCTTCACATATATATATCTACCTCGTACCTCTGCACATTGATCTGGTACTCCTGTATATACAGTAATACATTCTTGTATTTTGTTCGTGTTACCATTCAATTTTGCATTGTAGGGAAGGGCTCGTAAGCAAGCATTTCACCGTAATTCTACACCAGCGCATGTGACCAAATTTGATTTGATTTGAAACAACCGGCGGGAGCTTAGCCAACTAGGTAGTGTGCCAACATTAGCTAGCTAAATAAACGTTTGTTATCCAGTTATGGTGGGAACGTTAGTTTGCTAGTTAAGTGGAATTGAACTATGTTCACTAACAAGCTTCCAGGTGCTTATCAGACGTTAGGTTAACAAAGGCCGGACAAATTGTGATTGCAAGGCCCAAAACCTGCAACCTGAACATAGCTACACTAAGTTACCTAGTTGATTGGTCAGTGAGAATTAGACCTTCCTTTCCTAAAATGGCAGCTAACTCACAAGTTACATAAGCGTTCTAGCTAACACAATGGAATCACTTTGTCAGTGTAGCTAGCTAGCTAAACTGTAGCAAGTTGGCTACTGGTGGCTAGCATGACCGTGCGCTAAAGCAAAATAAAGACGACAAATATGTATCACAGCAATTATAAGTGTACAGCCTATACTTTGCATAAACATTTGACGTTGGATCTTGAGGGACTCACCTTGCAAATCAAGAAAAAGCTGATGCAGAACGTACGACGGAAAAAGGACAAGCAGCTTCGTTCTTACCCGCGTGCGGTGCAGAATATATGTTGCAGCTGCGCGCGCGCCAAAAATAAACTTCCCTTTTCTACGGGTGCCGCAAGGGTAACTAAATTTCCTTATGTGGTTGTTTCAAAAATAAATGTTCATGGATGAATCCAAACGCCAGAAAAGAGCTTTAAATCCACATTATGTAAAATGCACCCTCGGAAAACCTAATGAGATACAACGTAATCGTTTTACTTTTAAGTCAAATAATATAAATCAATCAAATGTTATTAGTCACATACACATGTTTAGCAGATGTTATTGTGTTGCGAAATGCTTGTGTTTCTAGCTCCAACAGTGCAGTAATATCTAAAAAGTAATATCTAACAATTTCACAACAATACAATTTGGTCTGAACCTGGTTTCCCAAAAGCACCTTAAAAAGAAAACTCCACCCAAAAACTCTCTTTTGGTATTTGTTTCATTACTCCATTGTTGACATAGTCCCAAAATGTTTTACTTGTCAGCAATCAAGTTTTCAAACTACACTACAGTGCATTCGGAAAGTATTCAGACCCCTTTATTTTTCCCACATTTTGTTACAATACATACAGCCTTACTAGTTAAATATATACATTTTTTAAATAATCATTCTAAAATTTAGTAAATAAATATAATATTTAATCATACACACAATACCCCAAAATGACAACTTAAAAACAGTTATTTATAAATTTTTGCAAATTTATATTTAAAAAAAATGGAAATACATTTACATAATTACTCAGACCCTTAACTCAATACTTTGTTGAAGCTCCTTTTGCAGCGATTACAGCCTTCTTGGGTATGATGTGGCACAACTGTATTTGGGGAGTTTCTCCCATTCTTCACTGCAGATCCTCTCAAGCTCTGTCAGGTTGGATGGAGAGGGTCGCTGCACAACTATTTTCAGGTCTCTCCAGAGATGTTAGATAGGATTCAAGTCCAGGCTCTGGTTGGGCCACTCAAGGACATTCAGTCTTACAAATCATGACCAATCATTTGAATTTACCACAGTTGGACTCCAATCAAATTGAAGAAACATCTCAAGGATGATCAATGGAAACAGGATACACCTGAGCTCAATTTCAAGTCTCATAGCAAAGGGTCTGATTACTTATACTTAAGTTATGTTTTTTACACATTTCTAAAAACCTGTTTTCGCTTTGTCATTATGGGGTGTGTGTAGATTGATGAGTAAAAATAAATAATTAAATCCATTTTAAAATGAGGCTGTAACACAACATGTGGAAAAAGGTTAGGGATCTGAATACTTTCTGATTGAAATGTATATATACAAAAGTATGTGGTCACCCTTTCAAATTAGTGGATTCGGCTCTTTCAGTCACACCCGTTGCTGACAGGTGTATAAAATCAAGCATTCAGCCATGAAATCGCCATAGACAAACATTTGGCAGTAGAATGGCCTTACTGAAGAGCTCAGTGACTTTCAATGTGGCACCGTCATTGGATACCACCTTTCCAACAAGTCAGTTCATCAAATTTCCAGAGTTGTGCAGCGGTCTAAGGCACTGCGTCTCAGTGCTAGAGGCGTCACTACAGACCCTGGTTCGATTCCAGGCTGTATCACAACCAACCGTGATCGGGAGTCCCATAGGGCGGCGCACAATTGGCCCAGTTGTCCGGGCTGGGTTTGGCATGGGTAGGCAGTCATTGTAAAAAAAGGATTTGTTCTTAACTGACTTGCCTAGTTAAATAAAGGTTAAATTTAAAAAAGTAGTCCACACAAGCTCACAGAATGGGACCGCCAAGTGCTAATGCGCATAGCGTGTAAAAATTGTCTGTCCTCGGTTGCAACACTCACTACCGAGTTCCAAACTGCCGCTGGAAGCAACGTCAACACAATAACTGTTTGTTGGAAGCTTCATGAAATGGGTTTCCAGGGCCGAGCAGCCGCACACAAGCCTAAGACCACCAAGCGCAATGCCACGCGTCGACTGGAGTGGTGTAAAGTTCACCGCCATTGGACTCTGGAGCAGTGGAAACGCATTCTCTGGAGTGATAATTCACTTTTCACCATCTGGCAGTCTGACGGACGAATCTGGGTTTGGCGGATGCCAGGAGAACGCTACCTGCCCCAATGGAAGTGCCAACTGTAAAGTTTAGTGGAGGAGGAATAATGGTCTGGGGGTGTTTTATAAGGTTAGGGCTAGGCCCCTTAGTTCCAGTGAAGGGAAATCTTAACGCAACAGCATACAATGACATTCTAGACGATTCTGCTTCCAACTTTGTGGCAACAGTTTTGGTAAGGCCCTTTCCTGTTTCAGCATGAAAATGCCCCCGTGCACAAAGCGAGGTCTGTACAGAAGTGGTTTGTCGAGATCTGTGTGGAAGAACTTGACTGGCCTGCACAGAGCCCTGACCTCAACCCCATTGAACACCTTTGGGAGGAATTGGAACGCTGTGAGCCAGGCCTAATCACCTAACATCAGTGCCCAACCTCATGAATGCTCGTGGCTGAGTGGAATCAATGTTCCAACATCTACTGGAAAGCATTACCAGAAGAGTGGAGGCTGTTATAGCGGCAAAGGGGTCCCCATGATTGGTCATGATTTTGGAATGAGATGTTCGACGAGCAATTGTCCACATACTACATGACATTGGGTTTGTAACTTTCAAAATCATCCCCTATGATGCATTTTCCATCATATGATGCAAAATGTATCATACAGAGATGATTTCTGTATTTTGAAAGTTACATATCTTTTAAACTTGATTGCTGACAAGCAAAACAATTTGGGACTATGTCAGCATTGGAGTAATGAATCAAATACCAAAAGATAGTTTTTGGGTGCAGTTTTCATTTAAGGTTAAGTTCATCAATAGAACCATGAAACCAGCCCCTGCTCCAGTAGAGTAGCCTGTGTGTATATTGAGAGTGAGTCTTGAGGTGGGCTAAACATGCCGTCGATAGGATTCCACATAGAAGTGTTCAGACCAAAGACCTAACACAGACAACTTAGTTTTCTTAAACATTTATTTATTTTTCTTAGGAAATAACCATATCACCAAGAACATCATTAGTGCCCTTAGAAAAAGGAGATTTAAGTCACATAACTCAGTTTAACATCCTGCCCCGTACAGCTTTAACACAAATCAATCCCAGTCGAGCAAAGCCATGTTTATATATAAAACAATAAAGAATTTTTTATTTTTTATTTTATGGATTTGTAAAAATTCATTCAGCCTCATTTACTCGAACACACATGGCAATCAGAAAACACACAAAACTAAAAAAAAAGTTCCAAAAAATTAAAATTAAAATACAATTCGAAAATGAAAAGATCTGTTCAACCTGGGAATCGGATTGGTTTTATCCAAGGCAAAACTAACTTCTGAGACGTAAAGAAAATCTTCAATGTTTATTGAAATAAAGACCACAAATGTTTTCACTTGCTTGATGTAGGTACTATATAGCCTACCTCCGACTTTCTTGTATAACTCTGCACAGTATACTTTTTTCTGGTTTTATCTTTCAGTACAAATTTTCTTCAATCTATGAGAGCATTTCTCAAATAATACATAAACACATACAACAAGCACACTTGACTTCAGAACACAAAAGTGGGTGAAGGCATTGTTTCAAGAAGTTAAGGAGGGTTAGGTCAGTTGCCCTTGTGTTCCCCAACCACCCATCTCCCCATGGAATAAAAAAAAGGTCTCTCCCAAAATCAGCCCAAACCATCCATATAAATCCATTGTAGTTGTGAGGTAGAATGAAAACCATCAAACTCAAAGCCCCGTTTCAAAATATCAGAGGGAGGAAGCATACAGCGCTTAAAAAAAATAAAAATGGAATAAAAATGTATAAAAAGTGATCATACATAAAGCAATATCTACATCTATGCATCACTTTAAAAAGAAAATGTAAAGTCTCAAATGTCATATTTCAAATGACATGTCAAACATGTCACCAGTTAGATTCAGTTTTGAAAGAATTTCAACTTAAAACTCCAGAACTAGGATCTATGGAGGAACATTGGTCTTTAGAACGTTAGAAATCTTTATCAATAGATGCCCAAAAAACTACTATCAATATCCAGTTGAGGTTAAAGGTCCAGTGCAGTCAACATTCTGTTTTTCCTGTGTTGTGTATCATATTGTACAACAGCTGATGAAACAACACTATAAAAGTGTGAACAAATGTGATCAGTGTTATTTTCTCATAGATGCTGTTTGAAAATCTACACAGGACCTTCGACATCAGCAGGTTTTGCATGGGTGGTTTCAACTTGCCTGGTGATATCACCAGGTGTTAAATTAGTTAATAGACCAACAAATTGAGTTCCAAACCGCTCTGCCAATAACAGCTAGTTTTCAGTGCCCCCCCACTCAGACCACACCCAGACAGTCCAAGCAAAATTCTTGCCAGCATTTTAATGGAAAACTATTACAGTAAGGTACTTCATTGTCACGCAGAATTTTTTTGATATAAAAGTCTGCATTAAGCCTTTAAGCTATATAATTGGAATTACCTTTCTTTTTAACTAGCCTATAATTTATTTTAGTTGGAAATATTACAATTCTCCTTGTAAGAAATGCTTTAAATGATAAAACTCTTTCATTTATATAGCAAGAAACCATTAGAGTCCAGTGTTTGAGCTACGTTTCTTTTTCCAGAAAAAAAATCTCCATCATTCACACATAATCCATAATATTTGTATTTACATGCACGTTTTTGGGTTTACATTTTTTTCTGCGTTTCTGTCCTTTTAGGCTCCCAAGGTCGGAGAGTCCGGACAAGAAGGAAGAGAAAGATCCGGAAACACAGTCACATGACCAGAATCTGGCCCATAAGTTCAGAGAAAACAATAGCACATCCTTAAAACTTCAAGTCCCAGCATCAAGGCTTCTTCTCCTTCTTCCTCTTGTCCGTTTTACCTCCAGCTGTCGTCGAGGCAACACCAGGCCGCCTGATCTGCTGTACCACGACCCTCCCATTGGCCCCACACTGCAGGGTGTATCTCTCTGGGGTCAGGGGTCGTCCAGAGTCGTCCCTCAGCCTGGAAAGGACGTCCCTGGAGAGGTGCTCCATGCGATGGCCTGCAGCTCCCAGAGCCTTGGCCGTGTGCTGCCTCTCCCTGAGCAGCCGGTTCCTCTGGGCCTGCAGCCTCTCCACCTCCTCCTGGAGCCCTGTGATGGCATCCAGCTTGCGCTTGCGGCAGTTCTGTGCCGCCAGCTTGTTCTTCCCTCGCCTCCGGATATCCCTCAGGAGGGTGACCTGGGCTGCAGATAGGCCACGCCCCTCCAGCAGCTCCAGGAATTCCTCCACAGGCATGCTGACGATCTCCGTTGCCGAGAGCGGGACGTGCAACGCCCGGGCGCGGAGTTCGTCGCGGCTAAGCTCTCGATCTTCGTAATCCTCCCCGTCATCGTCTTCGTCGCTGAAAGGCTCCTGTTTGATGGTTTTGTGGGGGAATGTGGTGGCTGATGGGTGGGAGAAGGCTGGGGTGGAGTAGCTGTGGTCATGCCACACACTCTCACTGAGGTCCACAGGTGACCATGATGTGTCGTAGTCGGCAATGTCCTTTGAAGGGAGGGAGTCCGCCTCGCTGCTGTAGCCCGTAGCTCCGCCCTCGTCCTCACAGAACGAACTGGAAGACGCTGACGACACCTCCGACGCACCTGGGAGTCAAATGTACATAGGAATATGTAAGCTACTTTAGAATGGAGATGTAGTATGCTCAACTAGCTATTCAGAAGTGTGCAGTGTTTAGAATGCTGCAGATATACAGTACCAGTCAAAAGTTTACACTATTTTCTACATTGTAGAATAATAGTGAAAACAAACTATGAATTAACAAATAAGGAATCATGTAGTAACCAAAAAAAGTGTAAAACAAATCAAAATATATATTATATATTTCTTCAAAGTGGCTACCATTTGCCTTGATGACAGCTTTGCACACTCTTGGCATTCTCTCAACTAGCTCTTCCAACAGTCTTGAAGGAGTACCCACATATGTGGCGGAACACTTGTTGGCTGCTTTTCCTTTCAAATGATATCAAGAATATGCATATCTTTGCTTCAGGCCCTGAGTTACAAGCAGTTAGATTTGGGTATGTAATTTTAGGCGAAAATTGGAGAAAAAAAATGTTTGGATCCTTTTAAACAAATCAAAATATATTTGAGATTCTTAAAAAGTAGCCACCCTTCGCCTTGATAGCAGTTTTCACACTCTTGGAATTCTCTCATCCAGCTCCACCTGGAATACTTTTCCAACAGTCTTGAAGGAGTTCACACACATGCTGAACACTTGTTGGCTGCTTTTCCTTCACTCTGCGGTCCAACTCATCCCAAACCATCTCAATTGGGTTGAGGTAGGGTGATTTTGGAGGCCAGGTCATCTTATGCAGTACTCCATCTCTCCCCTTATTGGTCAAATATCCCATAGACAGCCAGGAGGCATGTTTGGGTCATTGTCCTGTTGAAAAACAAATGATAGTCCCACTAAGCGCAAACTAGATGGGATGGCGTATCACTGTAGAATGCTGTGGTAGCCATGCTAGTTAAGTGTGCCTTGAATTCTAAATAATCAGCAACAGCGTGACCAGCAAAGCACCCCCACACCTCATCCTCCATGCTTCAGTGGGAACCACACATGCAAAGATTTTAGTTAAAATCTTTAACTAGGCAAGTCAGTTAAGAACAAATTCTTATTTACAATGACGGCTTACCCCGGCCAAACCCTAAACCGGATGATGCTGGGCCAATTGTGTGCCGTACTATGGGACTCCCAATCACGGCCAGTGATTGGAATCGAACAAGGGTCTGTAGTGATGCCTCTAGTACTGAGATGCCTTAGACCGCTGCGCCACTCGGGAGCCATCATCCGTTCAGCTACTCTGCATCTCACAAATACACGGTTGGAACCAAAAATCTACAATTTGGACTCAGACCAAAGGACAGATTTCCACCTGTCTAAGTGTCCATTGCTCGTGTTTCTTGGCCCAAGCAAGTCTCTTCTTATTGGTGTCCTTTAGTAGTGGTTTCTTTGCAGCAATTCGACCATGAAGGCCTGATTCACACAGTCTCCTCTGAACAGTTGATGTTGAGATGTTTGTTACTGGAGCATTTATTTGGGCTGCAATTTCTGAGGCTGGTAACACTAATGAACTTATCCTCTGCAGCAGAGGTAACTCTGGGTCTTCATTTCCTGTGGCGGTCCTCATGAGAGCCAGTTTCATCATAACGCTTAATGGTTTTTGCAACTGCACTTGAAGAAACTCAGTTCTTGAAATTTTCCAGATTGACTGACCTTCATGTCTTGAATTAATGAGGGACTGTCATTTATCTTTGCTTATTTGAGCTGTTCTTGCCATAATATCAACTTGGTCTTTTACCAAACAGGGCCATCTTCTGTATACCACCTCTACCTTGTCACAACACAACTGATTGGCTCAAACGCATTGAGGAAAGAAATCCCACAAATTAACTTTGAACAAGGCACACCTGTTAATTGAAATGCATTCCAGGTGACTACCTCATGAAGCTGGTTGAGAGAATGCCAAGAGTGCGCAAATCTGTCATCAAGGCAAAGGGTGGCTACTTTGAAGAATATAAAATATATTTTAATTTGTTTAACATTTCTTTGGTTACTACATGATTCCATATGTGTTATTTCACAGTTTCGATTTCTTCACTATTATTATACAATGTAGAAAATAGTGAAAATAAAGAAAAACCCTGGTATGAGTCCAAACTTTTGACTGGTAATGTATGTGTGTAATCCATAGGCTACGGTTGAGGAGATTCCTTCTCATGCAAATCAGAGGATCATCATGTCCCCTATCTGAACATTGCACCTTTCTAAAGCAGCCCCAGAAGTCTTCCAACTCACCTGGGGAGGTCGGGCCTCGAGAGCTGCTCTCCAGAGAGAGGCCGGAGTCTGAGTCAAGGTCCCCCAGGACCCGAGGGTCGATGCCTTGCAGATTCCCCAGCAGCTGGGCATCCATATTGTCCAGGCAGCCCTCCAGCCCCAGTAGGTTGATCTGGTCAAACACTGCCTCATCCAGACAGCCACCTAGTGCACCATGGGACAACGTTCCGTTACTCGTTCCGTTGACCACTGTGGTAAATGGTAGTGCGGCCAGCCCTGTGGTCGTCCCTGGTGACGAGTCAGAGGAGTTTGTGGACTCTAGTTGGAAAAGGGGCCCTCTTGGTTGCCGGGCGACCAGGGTCCTGACTCCACCCCTTGGTGGGATCATATCGTAGGTGGAACCTGTTACCATGGCGTCGCGGAGACTGACGTCCTGGCTGATGGCGCTGGAGATGTCGGCGTCGAGGTCAGACAGCTGCTGAGGAACCAGTGGGTCTAAATCCTGGATAACACAACACACACATATTATAAAAAGCGCAGACATACACACACCCTGACGGGCCTGAAATACAAAGAGCAGAACACAGTATTACACAGGTAAATCACAGTAGCTCCCAGAACAGGTTAGTCACAGCATCTCCCAGGTAAATCACAGCATCTCCCAGGTAAATCACAGCATCTCCCAGGTAAATCACAGCATCTCCCAGGTAAATCACAGCAACTCCCAGGTAAATCACAGCAACTCCCAGGTAAAACCTAACATATTTGGGGTATGAAACAGTAATGACTATAACTACAGTTCCCTGAAGGAGGGAAACTATTTACAACATACTATGGGTGAGTCTCACGACTTCAGTTGAAGGGATTGTAGATCCGCTTGACAAGGCCAATAAAATCAGACCTCGCTGGAGGCCCGGCTTTCCACAGGTGATAAGCGTGAGGTTCGGAATCATTCCTTCGATTTAATACCGCTCTTCACCGTGCCCAGGAACAAGCGGTACGGAGTCAAATAGGTGTTGTACCTGGTTTCCCTCCTTTAGGGAACAGTAGTTATAGTCATAATACTGAGAGCAGTGACTATATACAGGGAGCAGTAACATCCAAGCAATAAAACCTCCCAAAAGTGTATGGTGATCCACTGACTCCAGAACCTCAAAAGGGGGCCTCACACAGTGCCTCCAAAACCAGTGCCAAGGTTTAGAGACCGGTCTAAGATGACGTACACCTTTCACAAAATGCACCACCAGGGGATGAGCCCCTGCTATGGCTCCGTCAATTCCCACATGACACGCTGAGACCGCTTTTACATTACATTTTTTATTTTCATTTGAACCTTTAACTAGGCAAGTCAGTTAAGAACAAATTCTTATTTACAATGCCGGCCTACCCGGGCCAACGCTGGTCCAATTGTGTGCCGCCCTATGGGACTCCCAATCACGGCCGGATGTGATGCAGCCCGGGTTCGAACCAGGGGCCGCAGTGATGCCTCTTGCACTGAGATGCAGTGCCTTAGACCGCTGCGCCACTCGGGAGCCCAAGTGAAGAATGCTTGAAAAGCTCCTGTAGGAACATAAGGATGTCCCTCACAGAGCACTGAAAAGTCCATTATCTTGGGACCAGAGCTCAAAGCTGGCCACTTCTACACATACAGCCCTCTACAGCCCTTGCAGACAATGGTAGCAATAACTTTCAGAGGTAAACCTCTAACCATCAGATCAGCCCTCTCAGGGGCCAAACCCATGGGAACCAAATCTCTGGCCTCGATTGCCAAACTTGCCTGTGCACCTAGGACAACAAGAGTTTCCACAGATCCCCGCCTGTGCACCTAGGACAACAAGAGTTTCCACAGATCCCCGCCTGTGCACCTAGGACAACAAGAGTTTCCACAGATCCCCGCCTGTGCACCTAGGACAACAAGAGTTTCCACAGATCCCCGCCTAAAAGGCGCATGATCTCCGCGAACCAAAGCTGCCTGGGCCAATGGGGAGCCACAAGACTCAATGGTAAGCCCTAGCTGTGCACCCTCTCCAACGTGGGCTGAATCAGAACCACTGGCGGAAACGTGGAAAGGAGGGTCTGAGGGGCCCTCAACGTGCAATCTCGTCTAGAGTCCGACCCATATTTTTTGGATCCGATACCTATTCTGATTTTAGAGTGGTAACATATCTGCCAATATTTTTATTCTTATAGTTGGAGTGGGAAAAAATATATTTTGCTGTACGGATTGTGCTTAATTCCTTAGAATCTAAGACATCGGGGGAGAGGGGGTGCTAATGTGACATATGGAATTGTTTTAAGATGTTCATACCATTACTACTAAAGCCCATAGAAACAAATAGAATAACACACACGGCAAAAAGAAACAAGGTTGAATTATCTGTCCTATATCTAGGAGATACTAACAACTCAGGAAATATATATACTTCCTGAGTTTATATACAGTACCAGACTTGTGACTGAACACCTACTCAATCAAGGGTTTTTCTTTATTTTTTATTTTTGACATTATTGAATAATAGTGAAGACATCAAAACTATGAAATAACACATATGGAATTATGTAATAACCAAATAGTGTTAAAGAAATCAAAATATTGAGATACTTCAAAGTAGCCTCCCTTTGCCTTGATGACAGCTTTGCACATAAGTTAATTTGTGGAATTTATTTTCTTATGTGTTTGAGCCAATCAGTTGTGTTATGACAAGGTAGGGGTGGTATAAAGAAAATAGCCCCATTCCTTTACACTTGTGTGTATAAGGTAGTTGTTGTGAAATTGACAGGTTAGATTACTCGTTGGTTATTACTGCATTGTCGGAACTAGAAGCACAAGCATTTCGCTACACCCGCATTAACATCTGCTAAACATGTGTATGTGACAAATAAAATTTGATTTGATTTGACCAAGTCCATAGTATGTCAAGAGGAGCTCAAATAAGCAAAGAGAAACGACAGTCCATCATTAATTTAAGACATGAATGTCAGTCAATCCAGAACATTTCCAAGAACTAAAATATTTCAAGGTTATAGCCTACAAAGAAATACATTGTGAAGCATCTGCGAGTTCGACACTAGGCTGGCAGGGACATAAAGCGCTCAGCATTTAAACATGTCGTTGTATTAAATCATTATAGTCAATAAATTGCGCATATAGGCTGTGACTTACTTAATATGAAATACAAATGAAATTAAAAATTCAGTGCCTTTGAATGAATTTTTTGAAACAGGAGTTTGGCTAGAGTCTGGCTTCAGGCTCGTGCGATGGTGCCTGGAGAGCCAGCCAGCAGCAGAGAATATCCTTTCAGCGCTTGCAGAGCCACTGTGGATGCTAAACAGCCTTCAGGCCACTCGTCAGGCTGGGCAGGGATGCAGAGTTGCTTTTTAAACATTTTTCTATAGGTAGGCCTAAATGTTTTTAGGGTTATTTTGATAGGGTCATTTTAACCAAAATTAATATCAAAATGGAAAGCTCATTGAAAGAGGTAATATGTCAGGCCTATTGGGCCAAAATCAATTATAGCGTATTGAATAGATAATAACTTCTAAGAGATCTGATGTTTAGTTTATAAATACTTTGCTACAATGACACACTTAGCTAGCTACCCTCCTTGTTCCTTTCTGTTAGCATGTGCAGGTGGTACACCATCATGCTTTTGGGATACGTGTCTTTTCAGATTCCACAATGATTGGACACTACATCACAGCACTCCCTCTCTTGCTCTTGGTTCTCCTCATCTTCGTTAGTCACCTTGATTTTGCACCTTTTTTAAAATCAGTTTCATTATAAAAATATTGAGTGAATCTATGACAGTAGTTCAAATCAAGGAGCTATAGCAGCACAGAAGTAGACTACAAATGTATGCTGGGCCAGGCATGCCCCGAGATCGTGAAGTGAGCGGTACTGGAGCTCCAGCCTTTGGGAAACTCGCTCCACGCGACAGTCAAATTGGGCACGCTCCGCTCATCACTCACATATTCTGGTCGGTGCACACAGCGAGACTCCCGTGAAGTGCCCTCTGAAGGGGCGGGACCTTGTGGACTGGGAAAGATTGGTTCTTCATCCATTTCCACCACGCTTGACAACTGTGTATCTGAACATGGAGAAGGAACACGTCATCGAACTCGCATACGGGAGACAACGCTTAACACCCGTGAACACTGTGGAACTTGGTTTAAAAATAAATTAAAAACTCTACATGTGCCAAGATTTGCCTAAAGCCTGGCCCACTCTGGGTACACGGGCTCCGGCGATCAGTGATGTGCCCCGATTGGCCTTGCCACCTTGGGGTACTGTTGTCACAAGGAGCCTCACTCGGTTTAGGCGGTAAGATGCGGTCTGGTAACTGTCTGGCACCCATCTCTGGACCACACGCATTAAATATAAACCCAAAGAAAAAGTATTTTATCATGGAGGCTACCCTACAGACCAGTCATAGGTACTGGCCACAAAGCGCGCCGTAACCTAGCTGGGAATGGGACCGACAGCTCAGAAAACTGACCCCTTCTGTTGTAACAGACAGGGGCGATTAATAATTGTATCTAATTCCTAGGAGCGTGGGATAATAGCGTGGGCGTGTCCAACCCTTCTCATTCCCTCGACTCCGCTAGAAACAACCAATCAACTATAGAGCCCATAAACTGTATCCCTAGACACCTCATAGGGACGGCAGGTATCCTAGTTGTTAGAGCGCTGGGCCAGTAACCGAAAGGTTGCTGGATCGAATCCCCAAGCCGACAAGGCAAAAATCTGTCGTTCTGCCCCTGAACAAGGCAGTTAACCCACTGTTTCCTGGTAGGCTGTCATTGTAAATAAGAATTTGTTCTTTACTGACTCACCTAGTTAAATAAAATTAAACTTTTTTATTTACTAAATAAAAACTAGTGAGCTATATGTAAGAATCAGCAAGGAATCACAGTAGTGAGCCAATTATGGGGGAGGGGCGCCCCATTGTGGACGGTGACCCAACTTGTCACTCAGTGGGGAGATTGATATAGACCTTGAACCCTGTGAACACCGTGGAACACGGGGTAACAGAGGGGACAGCATTAAACATGGACAAGCTTCCAACATACGTTGTGCTTCCGTGAGACTGTATAGCCTGCATGAAGCCTGGCCCCTCTAAGTGCTCAGGAGGCTCTGATAATTGCTGACGTAGTACCCAGTTTGTAAATCGTGGGGGCACGGTTGTCACAGTAATGTTTTTATGGAGGGGCACACTGGTTACTCAGACCCGTGCCAAAGCCCCTCGCTCCGGGGGTTACCCCAGCTAAGCGCTCGGGGGGCTGCATCTTCATCTGAGGTGCACACAAACCCCATTTCCTTCACTCCAGGAACTGAAAATAGGAATGTGGTTGCCATAACGCTGGGGGAAAGCAAGTAAGTTACACTTGCCAGAAGTTAAGCATGCTAGCTGACACTAGCCAGGATACCTTTTAGCATAAGCTAGGCTCACGAGCCTGCCTGCAGCATGGTCCATTTAGAATGTCCAAGTGACTTAACACTACGTGCAACTCTACTGTGGGGAGGCAGGAATAGATAGTAATACAGTAGCTAGCTCACCTAGTTGGGCACGCTCCGCTCATCAGGCTACGCAGCTGCGTAGCCTGGCTAGCACGCTACGCAGCGCTCGTTTAGCTAGCCCGGTCTCGAAAGTCCACGGAGGACCGGATCACCGAACCTGGCCAGCCTCTCTCTTTGAGTAGCCTCCCGTAACTGGTGACAGAGCGCCCAGGAGCTGGGTTGGGCGCAGGCAGCCACCGCAATACCCAGGCAGCCACCGCATATGCTCTGACCACCCCATCCATTTCTGCTTCCTGCTCCTCGGTCCCAGCCGAGGTACCGGCATCCAAGAAAGGAAAGTCGCCATGAGTAATTCCAAGCTTCCTCAAGAAGACTACATGTGTTTCCAGAGAGTTTGCACGCAGTGTGTGACAACGCACACATGGACTGTTTCGAGCGAGGGCCGCCTGAGCGCGCTCTAAGCCGAGACAAACTACACATAGAGCGTAAGTATCTTTCAGAGAAATGCTATAACCGTCTGACTGGGCGATGATCTCCACCCAGAACCCGGCTTAGCCATCGTTGTCTCAGTCGTTTTCTTAGCCATCTTACTCAGTGCGCCAGGAAATGAATGAATAACTCATTGTTTGTGATTCGAAAACATATGATAACTACAACCTTCCGCACACAACTCCCAGGGTGTGTGCACACTCTACTACGGGACAGTTAAGTTGGCGCAACACAAGACAGTCTCGTTTTCCAATTGTTTGTTTTAGTAGCGTGAATCATTCCTGTTCACACGAGGTGAAGAGCAGAATAATTCAAGAAATTATTCCGAAGCCTCACGCTTATCATCTGTGGAAGGCGGGGCTTCCAGCGAGGCACAAATTTAAATTTCATTGGCCTTGTCAGGCATAATTGTAGATCCTTCAAAACGAAGTCGTAAGAATACGACTCCCCCATAGTATGTACCGAAAACTGACTAAGGGAACCATATTACCTAACTTACCAATCGCCTTCTCTATTTCCAAATATCACAATGACATCATCATCATCATCATCATCAAGGGACACCACTTACGTCAAATTCAGAGACGGGTAGAGACAGGAAGTGGCTCCAGTGCTGGTGGATGTCGATGGCAGGGGGGCGGGGGTCCTCAGGACAAGCGGGAGACGCTCCGCTAGTGAACAAACCCTGGAATCAACAACAGTCAACAAACACAGTCAAATCTGTGATGAAAAACATGCTACATGCACACAACGAAAACATGGGACAAGGCAAGCACAGCACATACCGCACACACAAAACATGAGGGTCATCACAGACTGAGCTAATAGTATGATAAATGAAAACAGGCCTACCTGTTCTCTAGCTAGCCTACATTCCAAGACACATTTATTTGAATTCTGTCTAGTCGCTGTATGTACCTCTTGTTCTAGTGCTGAACTGAGAGCCAGCTGAGTCAGGGAAACCG
The DNA here is from genome assembly GCF_045679555.1 of Salvelinus alpinus. NCBI lineage: Eukaryota > Metazoa > Chordata > Actinopteri > Salmoniformes > Salmonidae > Salvelinus > Salvelinus alpinus. The sequence goes on along the minus strand of NC_092114.1, from coordinate 18,595,360 downwards.
GTTCCTCTCTGGCTTCATCACCATCAATCTGCCCATTCAGTAACTCAACCTCCTGATAACAGGAAAAGAAAGATGGAAAGGAACAACCAGAATAAATTGAGGAAGTGAGAAGTAGAGAGAAAGATGTGGGGTGGATAATGAGAGTACAGAGGAAAAAGGGAAGAAAGAGGACAGAAGATGAAGGTGGGAGAAGGAGACCAGCACAAAGAAAGACAGAAGATGAAGGTGGGAGAAGGAGACCAGGACAAAGATAGACATTGGTTAGCCATTAGTGTTGCACGGTATATACCGAAACTTCTGTACAATTCCGATATTAGAACATGAAAAATGGTTCGGTACTAGAATTGGTTACTTTCAGTACTTCTGTCAAATGTGTCTTACGTCACATACGGATTGAGAGGATCGAGTCTGACAAATTACTAGACAATCTCCTCAAGGGGGCAGCAGCTAGGCAGACTGCACTTGCGCATGCAGCCGACACAGCGCGAGCCACTTATGAGAAGCAAGCGAGAAAGAAGAAGCCATGCTGTCTGCATTTTCTCTAACGAAAACATAACTCCACGCCCGCAGCTGTTGACAAAACTGGCCGCGGAAGCAAACTATGGGAACACTTTGATTACTGAGCAGATGAGGGCCAGCCCACCGAAACAACTAAGCAAAATATGTTACAAAGCAGTGCAGGCAAGGGAGGTTTAGTTACAAAATGTCCAAATATTTTGCACTTTATATTTTTGTTGTTGACATTTCCATTGTAACGTTGTCGTTATTCTACTAACTGACATGAACATACACTGAGTATACAAAACAGTTAAGATGCACTACTAAGATGCAGAATCACTGCGCCATTTCCTGGTTGCTAAAATTCAATAACGTCCCTTTTTCAGGACCCTGTCTTTTCAAATAACTTCACAGATCTTCATTGTAAAGGGTTTAAACACGGTTTCCCATGCTTGTGCAATGAACCATAAACAATTTAAGAACATGCACCTGTGGAACGGTTGTTAAGACTAACAGCTTACAGACGGTAGGCAATTAAGGTCACAGTTATGAAAACTTAGGACACTAAAGAGGCTTTTCTACTGACTCTGAAAAACACCAAAAGAAAGATTCCCAGGGTCCCTGCTCATCTGCGTGAACGTGCCTTAGGCATGCTGCAAGGAGGCATGAGGACTGCGGGGCAATAAATTGCAATGTCCGTACTGTTAGATGCCTATGACAGCACTACAGGGAAACAGGACGGACAGCGGATCATCCTCGCAGTGGCAGACCACGTGTAACAACACCTGCACAGGATCGTTACATCCGAACATCACACCTGCGGGACAGGTACAACAACAACAACTGCCCGAGTTACACCAGGAATGCACAATCCCTCCACCAGTGCTCAGACTGTCCGCAATAGGCTGAGAGAGGCTGGACTGAGGGCTTGTAGGCCTGTTGTAAGGCAGGTCCTCATCAGACATCACCGGCAACATCGTTATGGGCACAAACCCACTGTCGCTGGACCAGACAGGACTGGCAAAAAGTGCTCTTCACTGATGAGTCGTGGTTTTGTCTCACCAGAGGTGATGGTCGGATTCGCGTTTATCGTCAAAGAAATGAGCGTTACACCGAGGCCTGTACTCTGGAGCGGAATCAATTGAGGTGGAGGGACCGTCGTGGTCTGGGGCGGTGTGCATCATCGGACTGAGCTTGTTGTCATTGCAGGCAATCTCAACGCTGTGCGTTACAGGGAAGACATCCTCCTCCCGCATGTGGTACCCTTCCTGCAGGCTCATCCTGACATGACCCTCCAGCATGACAATGCCACCAGCCAAACTGCTCATTCTGTGCGTGATTTCCTGCAAGACAGGAATGTCAGTGTTCTGCCATGGCCAGCAAAGAGCCCGGATCTCAATCCCATTGAGCACGTCTGGGACCTGTTGGATCGGAGGGTGAGGGCTAGGGCCATTCCCCCCAGAAATGTCCGGGAACTTGCAGGTGCCTTGGTGGAAGAGTGGGGTAACATCTCACAGCAAGAACTGGCAAATCTGGTGCAGTCCATGAGGAGGAGATGCGCTGCAGTACTTAACTTCTCTTGGGTAGGAGGCAGCATTTGGAATTTTGGATGAAAAGCATGCCCAAATTAAAACTGCCAGCTACTCATCCCCAGAAGATAAGATATGCATATTATTAGTAGATTTGGATAGAAAACACTCAGTTTCTAAAACTGTTTGAATCATGTCTGTGAGTATAACAGAACTTATTTAGCAGGCGAAACCCCGAGGACAAACCATTCAGATTCTTTGTTGTTGTCACTCTTCTCAATGAGTTTTCATTGGAAACCAGATTTCTAAGGGACCATCTTGCAGTTCCTACCGCTTCCACTGGATGTCAGTCTTTAGAAATTGGTTGAGGTTATTCCTTTGTGTAATGAAGAAGTACGGCCATCTTGAAGGAGGGTCACTCGAAGTGTCCTGTTTGTTAGACGCGAATGACCAGAAAGCTAGCCACAGTTGGTTTTAATCCTGTATTGAAAACAGATCATCCCGTCTTCAATTTGATCGATTATTTACGTTAAAAAATACCTAAAGTTGTATTACAAAAGTAGTTTGAAATTCTTTGTCAAAGTTTACAGGTAACCTTTGAGATATTTTGTAGTCACGTTTCACAATTTGGAACCAGTGTTTTTCTGGATCAAACGCACCAAATAAATTGACATTTTGGATATATATCGACGGAATTATTCGAACAAAAAGGACCATTTGTGATGTTTATGGGACATATTGGAGTGCCAACAACAGAAGCTCGTCAAAGGTAAGGCATGAATTATATTTTTATTTCTGCGTTTTGTGTTGCGCCTGCAGGGTTGAAATATGCTCCTCTCTTTGTTTACAATGGTGCTATCCTCAGATAATAGCATTGTTTGCTTTCACCGAAAAGCCTATTTGAATTCTGACATGTTGGCTGGATTCACAACCAGTGTAGCTTTAATTTGGTATCTTTCATGTGTGATTTAATGATAGTTTGATTTTTATAGTAATTAATTTGAATTTGGCGCTCTGCATTTTCTCTGTCTTTTTGCCAAGTGAGACAGTAGCCTCCCGCCTAAACTCAGATTTTTTTATATAAATATGAACTTTACCGAACAAAACATACATGTGTTGTGTAACATGAAGTCCTATGAGTGTCATCCGATGAAGATCATCAAAGGTTAGTGATACATTTTCTCTCTATTTCTGCTTTAATTTTTACTCAAGGAGAATGCGGTTCTTATCCAGTTACACAAATCCACAAGGAGTCAGCAGAAACCACATTATAGTTAATTGAATGTATTGTTTAGAGTTGTGTAGTGGCTTCGCTGGCATGCATCAAAAAAAAAAATGGTTGTTTGCCCCACCAAGATTGACATGTTCAAATCGCCACTGATAACAGGAGGCGCTGTTTTCTGCTACAATGAACCCCAGTAGCAAAGTTAAATGACGCAGGCCCTACCTAACTGTTACTAGAGTGCTGTTAACCACAACTTATCAGTCTGTTGACAACTGCGGTCATTTACAAGGTTGATGCTAGTCTTCGATGGTACACTGTATACCGGGGTATTTGGAAATAGCTAGGGATGGTTTTTCAATACTGTTTAAACTATTTATTTGACATTTTGCAATAAATATTATTTGTAGCTACTGCCTGCAGTCAACTGTGCAATATGTTTGGAGAAAAAGCAGATTGCGTACTTCATTTCACCGGTCACATTATGAAGCTTACAGTAGTTCCCCAGAACATTTGAGCCAGTCATGAGTTTGTTTGTAAATAGCACAATGGGAGAAAGCGGGAGCAGGTGAGTACAGCTGTGTACTGACAGGGGTCGCGTTTTATCAGTGACGTGCAAATATGGTTTTCCTTAACAAAAAATACATTAGTGCAACACATTCAGAAGAAGATGGCTTCATTTTCATCAGATGATAACTTATGTGCAATGCTATTTGGCTGGCAGCCACACAAGTAAATGAGCTACAACGAAAAGGCAAAGTAAAAACGATGCATGGCCATAATATTTCTAATGTTTAGCATAGAAAGAATGTAGCCAGCTACATTTCCTAGGGTTTTGCTTAAATCTTGCATTTTACCACAGAAAAGTAGGCTGGCTGCAACGAGAAAATGCTGAGCAGAAATTACAATAAGAAGTATTTTGGATCTGCGTTTACAAAATGCAGGAAGATATTTCTTTGGCATGATCTTTTTTTCCTGCATGAAAAATGAAGAAGTTGACCTTCCTAGTTATCTAAGTATGTTAGTGAATTGATAAGGTAACGGGGCATCATATTGTGTAAGTGTTCTGCCGTGTTTGAGAAGTCAAAGCCCTTTGGATGAGTTATCAGTGGCAGCTGTACAGATATCTTTTGATTTCCTTGCGTTTTTTCCCTCCTCTCCGCTCTCAGCCCTTCCGCTCTCAGCCCTTCCGCTCTCAGCCCTTCCGCTCTCAGCCCTTCCGCTCTCAGCCCTTCCGCTCTCAGCCCTTCCGCTCTTAGCCCTTCCGCTCCTCCCCCAACTTCTCTGAGCAGAGCAGGGAGGCCTGTTGCCCTAGCAACTCCAGACATATGCTGCTTCAGAGCAGAGTATGTGAGTGGAATTGAGCAGTTGGAAATCCCTCATCGCTCATGGAGCAGTGCCTTCTCCTTTCCAACCGCTCAGCTAAAAACCGCGCAGAGCTCACAAGACAAAAAAAAAAACAGCAGCTCCAAATTCACTCCATTCATTAAAATCACAATTTAACCAACACACATCTATTTCTGTGACTACCTGGACCTACCATTTGCTTTTGAAGTATTGAAACCAAACCATGTGATTTGAATGAAAAGTATTTGAATAAACAAAAAGGTGAATGTAAAAAATAGCACAATTTCAAATAGGCTACATGTCATATTAAACAGCATATAAACACTCAAAATAGGTCAGGAGCCAGACGGGGAGCCTAAGAAGGAAAACAAATGAGTTATTTAGGCTATATTATTTCAATTATTTCCAGGCTATAGCCTACAAAGAAATACCTTGTGAAGCATTTGCGAGTGCGACGCAATAGCCTTGTAGGGACATATTTTGTTGTATTAATCATTAGTCTATACATTTTGCATATAGGCTGTGACTTACTTGGAATGAAATACAAATTAAATTTAAAAAATGACAGTGCTTCAATTAATTTTCTGGCCAGTCTGGGGCTTCAGGATCATGGGATGGGGCCTGGAGAGTCGGCCAGCAGCGGAGAATATCCTCTCCACACAGGCAGAGCCACTGGGGATGCTAAACACACACTTGGCCATTCTTGCCAGGCTGGGCAGAGATTTTATAGATATATGTAGGCCTAAAAGGTTTTTAGGCAAAATAACCCAATCAAAACAGAATGCTTCTTGAATGTGGGAATATACCAGGCCTATTGGCCAAAAATCAATGATGGCCTATTGTATATACAGTGGGGAGAACAAGTATTTGATACACTGCCGATTTTGCAGGTTTTCCTATTTACAAAGCATGTAGAGGTCTGTAATTGTTATCATAGGTACACTTCAACTGTGAGAGACAGAATCTAAAACAAAATTCCAGAAAATCACATTGTATGATTTTTAAGTAATTAATTTGCATTTTATTGCATGACATAAGTATTTGATCACCTACCAACCAGTAAGAATTCCGGCTCTCACAGACCTAGTTAGTTTTTCTTTAAGAAGCTCTCCTGTTCTCCACTCATTACCTGTATTAACTGCACCTGTTTGAACTCGTTACCTGTATAAAAGACACCTGTCCACACACTCAATCAAACAGACTCCAACCTCTCCACAATGGCCAAGACCAGAGAGCTGTGTAAGGACATCAGGGATAAAATTGTAGACCTGCACAAGGCTGGGATGGGCTACAGGACAATAGGCAAGCAGCTTGGTGAGAAGGCAACAACTGTTGGCGCAATTATTAGAAAATGGAAGAAGTTCAAGATGACGGTCAATCACCCTCGGTCTGGGGCTCCATGCAAGATCTCACCTCGTGGGGCATCAATGATCATGAGGAAGGTGAGGGATCAGCCCAGAACTACACGGCAGGACCTGGTCAATGACCTGAAGAGAGCTGGGACCACAGTCTCAAAGAAAACCATTAGTAACACACTACGCCGTCATGGATTAAAATCCTGCAGCGCACGCAAGGTCCCCCTGCTCAAGCCAGCGCATGTCCAGGCCCGTCTGAAGTTTGCCAATGACCATCTGGATGATGCAGAGGAGGAATGGGAGAAGGTCATGTGGTCTGATGAGACAAAAATAGAGCTTTTTGGTCTAAACTCCACTCGCCGTGTTTGGAGGAAGAAGAAGGATGAGTACAACCCCAAGAACACCATCCCAACCGTGAAGCATGGAGGTGGAAACATCATTCTTTGGGGATGCTTTTCTGCAAAGGGGACAGGACGACTGCACCGTATTGAGGGGAGGATGGATGGGGCCATGTATCGCGAGATCTTGGCCAACAACCTCCTTCCCTCAGTAAGAGCATTGAAGATGGGTCGTGGCTGGGTCTTCCAGCATGACAATGACCCGAAACACACAGCCAGGGCAACTAAGGAGTGGCTCCGTAAGAAGCATCTCAAGGTCCTGGAGTGGCCTAGCCAGTCTCCAGACCTGAACCCAATAGAAAATCTTTGGAGGGAGCTGAAAGTCCGTATTGCCTAGCGACAGCCCCGAAACCTGAAGGATCTGGAGAAGGTCTGTATGGAGCAGTGGGCCAAAATCCCTGCTGCAGTGTGTGCAAACCTGGTCAAGAACTACAGGAAACGTATGATCTCTGTAATTGCAAACAAAGGTTTCTGTACCAAATATTAAGTTCTGCTTTTCTGATGTATCAAATACTTATGTCATGCAATAAAATGCAAATTAATTACTTAAAAATCATACAATGTGATTTTCTGGAATTTTGTTTTAGATTCCGTCTCTCACAGTTGAAGTGTACCTATGATAAAAATTACAGACCTCTACATGCTTTGTAAGTAGGAAAACCTGCATAATCGTCAGTGTATCAAATACTTGTTCTCCCCACTGTAGATAATAGAACAAAAATGAACTAACATTTAAGAGATCAGATTTTTTGGGTTTATAAATACTTTGCTACAAAGACACACGTAGTTATCTACTCATTCCTTTCTTTTAGGATGTAGTAAGTACACCATCATACTTTCAGGATAGGTGTCTTTTCAGATTCCACAATGATTCATTAGTTGTGGACACGACATCACAGCACTCCCTCTCTTGCTCCTCATCTTTGTAAGTCACCTTGATTTTGCACCTGTGTGTTTTGTCAGTGTCTTTATGAAAATATTTATTGAACTCCATGACAGTAGCTAGATCAAGTTGCTATGGCAGCACAGAAGTAGACTATAATGCATGCTGGGCCAGGCCTGCCCCGAGATCGTGAAGTGAGCGGTACTGGAGCTCCAGCCCGTGGGAAACTCGCTCCACGCGACAGTCAAATTGGGCAGGCTCCGCTCCAGCTCTACTCACATACTCTGCTTCAGAGCCAGTACCGTTCTTCCTTCAGACAAGCATGTGTCCAAATGTTGTTCATTTGCACAATGTCTCGTTCACATTCGCTTGGATATGACATTCGGTAGCTCCTACCGACAATGCATTCGGGAAACTATTCAGGCCCCTTGACTTCTCCCACATTTTGTTACGTTACAACCTTATTCTAAAATGGATGAAATTGTCCCCCCCCCCTTCAATCTACACACAATACCCCATAATGACAAAACAAAAACTGGTATAGAAATTTCACATTTACATAAGTATTCAGACCCTTTACTCAGTACTTTGTTGAAGCACCTTTGGCAGCAATTACAGCCTTGAGTCTTCTTGGGTAGGACGCTACAAGCTTGGCATACCAGTATTTGGGGAGTTTCTCCCATTCTTCTCTGCAGTTCCTCTCAAGCTCTGTCAGGTTGGATGGGGGTGTCGCTGCACAGCTATTTCCAGGTCTCCCCAGAGATGTTTGATCGGGTTCAAGTCCAGGCTCTGGATGGGCCACTCAAGGACATTGAGACTTGTCCCGAAGCCCCTCCTGCGTTGTCTTGGCTGTGTGCTTAGTGTCGTTGTCCTGTTGGAAGGTGAACCTTCGCCCCCAGTCTGAGGTCCGGAGCACTCTGGAGCAGGTTTTCACCAAGGATCTCTCTGTACTTTGCTCCATTCAGCTTTTCCTCAATCCCGACTAGGGTCGCAAAGGGTCGGAAACTGTCCGTGAAATTTCCAGACATTTTCCATGGGAAGTTATTTAGCGAATTTAGCTTAAATTCATCAAAAAAGGTTCGCTTATAACAGTGAACCTTTTTTTGTGGGATACACATAAGGCAATTCTAGGTCTTGTAGCATATTTTGATTAAACTAACCCCAATTCAATGGAATTGCAACCCTCTGCATGCACAGTGCATTCTTCCATCACATGTACAGCTGATTCTGAAGATTTTGCCATCTAATGAGATGCTATTGAGCCCACACTACTACACTGTCTGAGCCAAGGACTGCATGCTTTCTGGTAAGATTTTATTACAATACTGGTTGGGGTGAATGTATTTTATATGACATACATGATTTTTTTGTTAACTAGTAAATAGTCGCCTACAGCAAAGTGTGTTTAAATCATTCGTAATTTGTTAACAATTTCTGATAGTTTTAGCTTGCTTCAGCCTGCTAACTGAGGAGTGTTAATGCACCTGTTTCCATACATGTTTCATTTAAACATTTATCTTACAAAAGGAGTTGTTTAATCTAACTGCTTAACAGTACTTGTTTCCCCCCCTAATCTTTACAGGAAAATGCCACGTACACCATGTGATGTGTGGAGACATTTCACTGCAGCTAATGTAGAAGGAAAAGCTGTGTACATTTGCAAATACTGTGCCAAATCATATGTGCAACAAAGATGCAGAATCATCTGGCCAAGTGCATAAAGTTCCCTCAGCACTCACAAAAAGCAACCTCTGACAAAAGTCCCTCTACTTCTATTCGAGGTGAAAATGATGAACCAGACACCTTATCGATAGCAACAGCTCATGGTCCTCCTGGAATCAGAAGTTTTTTTTTACTCAATGGAGGAACGTAGTCAGAGAAATGCTGATGAATGTCTTGCTCGAGCTGTGTATGCAACTGGTTCACTCTGATGCTCACAGGCAATGTGTATTGGAAGAGATTTATGAATGTTCTTCACCCAGCATACACCCCTCCAACCAGACACGCTTTATCTACTCATTTGCTGGATGCAGAGTTCAACAGAGTTCAGAATTCAAGTGAAGGTCAAGCAAATCATAGAGAAAGCAGACTGTATTGCAATCATCTCTGATGGGTGGTTGAATGTTTGTGGGCAAGGAATAATTAACTACATCATCTCCACCCCTCAACCAGTATTCTACAAGAGCACAGACACAATGGACAACAGACACACTGGTCTCTACATTGCAGATGAGCTGAAGGCAGTCAATGACCTTAGACCACAGAAGGTATTTTCACTGGTGGCAATGCTGCAAACATGAAGGCTGCTTGGTCTAAAGTGGAGGAGCCCCATTGGCTGTACTGCTCATGCATTGAATCTGCTCAAGGACATCATGTCACTGAAAACAATGGATACACTCTACAAGAGAGTCAAGGAAATGGTTAGGTATGTTAAGGGTCATCAAGTTATAACAGTAATCTACCTCACCAAGCAAAGTGAGAAAAATAAAAGCACCACATTGAAGCTGCCCAGCAACACCCACTGGGGTGGTGTTGTCATTATGTTTGACAGTCTCCTGGAGGGGAAGGAGTCTCTCCAAGAAAATGGCCATATCACAGTCTGCCGATATGGACAGCCCCATCAAGAGGATCCTCCTGGATGATGTATTTTGGGAGAGAGTAGTAAGCAGCCTGAAACCTATAGCAGTAGCCATTGCACGGATTGGAGGAGACAATGCCATCCTGTCTGATGTTCAGACTCTGCTTGCAGAAGTAAGAGAAGATATCCGTACTGCCCTGCCCACTTCACTGTTGCTCCAAGCAGAAGAAACTGCAGTTCTGAAATACATCAAAAAGCGTGAAGATTTATTATCGATGTTATTATCGATGTTCCCGAACAGATTTCACTTGTTTTCCCAAAATAAGCACTGGGTAGCTGCAGAGGAACAGGATTGGAGAGCCCATGGCATACAGAGTTTGGGGAGAATATCACCCGTCACGCAGCGAGAGCATGCGCCTCAAACAGTGGTTGATGCGTGTAGTGAACTACAGTTGAAGTCGGAAGTTTACATACACTTAGGTTGGAGTCATTAAAACTCGTTTTTCAACCACTCCACAAATTTCTAGTTAACAAACTATAGTTTTGGCAAGTCGGTTAGGACATCTACTTTGTGCATGAAACAAATACTTTTCCAAACAGCTGTTTACAGACCGATTATTTCACTGTATCACAATTCCAGTGGGTCAGAAGTTTAAATACACTAAGTTGACTGTGCCTTTAAACAGCTTGGAAAAATCCAGAAAATGTCATGGCTTTAGAAGCTTCTGATAGGCTAATTGACATCATTTGAGTCAATTGGAGGTGTACCTGTGGATGTATTTCATGGCCTACCTTCAAACTCAGTGCCTCTTTGCGTGACATCATGGGAAAATCAAAAGAAATCAGCCAAGACCTCAGAAATGTTTTTTTGTAGACCTCCACATGTCTGGTTCATCCTTGGGAGCCATTTCCAAACGCCTGAAGGTACCACGTTAATCTGTACAAACAATAGTACACAAGTATAAACACCATGGGACCACGCAGCCGTCGTACCGCTCAGGAAGGAGACTCGTTCTGTGTCCTAGAGATGAACGTACTTTGGTGCGAAAAGTGCAAATCAATCCCAGAACAACAGCAAAGGACCTTGTGAAGATGCTGGAGGAAACAGGTACAAAAGTATCTATATTCACAGTAAAACGAGTCCTATATTGACATAAGCTGAAAGGCCGCTCAGCAAGGAAGAAGCCACTGCTACAAAACCACCATAAAAAGCCAGACTACGGTTTGCAACTGCACATGGGGACAAAGATCGTACTTTTTGGAGAAATGTCCTCTGGTCTGATGAAACAAAAATAGAACTGTTTGGCCATAATGACCATCGCTATGTTTGGAGGAAAAAGGAGGACGCTTGCAAGCCAAAGAACACCATCCCAACCGTGAAGCACGAGGGTGGAAGCATCATGTTGTGTGGGTGCTTTGCTACAGGGGGGACTGGTGCTCTTCACAAAATAGATGGCATCATGTGGAAGGAAAATTATGTGGATATATTGAAGCAACATATCAAGACATCAGCCAGGAAGTTACAGATTGGTTGCAAATGGGTCTTCCAAATGGACAATGACCCCAAGCATACTTCCAATGTTGTAGAAAAGGCTTAAGGACAACAAAGTCAAGGTATTGGAGTGGCCATCACAAAGCCCTGACCTCAATCCCATAGAAAAATTGTGGGCGAGCAAGGAGGCCTACAAACCTGACTCAGTAACTCCAGCTATGTCAGCAGGAATGGTCCGAAATTCACCCAACTTATTGTGGGAAGCTTGTGGAAGGCTACCCAAAACGTTTGACCCAAATTAAACAATTTAAAAGGCAATGCTACCAAATACTAATTGAGTATATGTAAACTTCTGTCCCATTGGGAATGTGAGCATTCCCAGAAATAAAAGCTGAAATAAATAATTCTCTACTACACTCCTCAAAAAAATAAAGGGAACACTAAAATAACACATCCTAGATCTGAATGAATGAAATATTCTTATTAAATACTTTTTTCTTTACATAGTTGAATGTGCTGACAACAAAATCACACAAAAATTATCAATGGAAATCAAATTTATCAACCCATGGAGGTCTGGATTTGGAGTCACACTCAAAATTAAAGTGGAAAACCACACTACAGGCTGATCCAACTTTGATGTAATGTCCTTAAAACAAGTCAAAATGAGGCTCAGTAGTGTGTGTGGCCTCCACGTGCCTGTATGACCTCCCTACAACGCCTGGGCATGCTCCTGATGAGGTGGCGGATGGTCTCCTGAGGGATCTCCTCCCAGACCTGGACTAAAGCATCCGCCAACTCCTGGACAGTCTGTGGTGCAACGTGGCGTTGGTGGATGGAGCGAGACATGATGTCCCAGATGTGCTCAATTGGATTCAGGTCTGGGGAACAGGCGGGCCAGTCCATAGCATCAATGCCTTCCTCTTGCAGGAACTGCTGACACACTCCAGCCACATGAGGTCTAGCATTGTCTTGCATTAGGAGGAACCCAGGGCCAACCGCACCAGCATATGGTCTCACAAGGGGTCTGAGGATCTCATCTCGGTACCTAATGGCAGTCAGGCTACCTCTGGCGAGCACATGGAGGGCTGTGCGGCCCCCCAATGAAATGCCACCCCACACCATGACTGACCCACCGCCAAACCGGTCATGCTGGAGGATGTTGCAGGCAGCAGAACGTTCTCCACGGCGTCTCCAGACTCTGTCACGTCTGTCACGTGCTCAGTGTGAACCTGCTTTCATCTGTGAAGAGCACAGGGCGCCAGTGGCGAATTTGCCAATCTTGGTGTTCTCTGGCAAATGCCAAACATCCTGCACGGTGTTGGGTTGTAAGCACAACCCTCACCTGTGGACGTCGGGCCCTCATACCACCCTCATGGAGTCTGTTTCTGACCGTTTGAGCAGACACATGCACATTTGTGGCCTGCTGGAGGTCATTTTGCAGGGCTCTGGCAGTGCTCCTCCTGATCCTCCTTGCACAAAGGCGGAGGTAGCGGTCCTGCTGCTGGGTTGTTGCCCTCCTACGGCCTCCTCCACATCTCCTGATGTACTGGCCTGTCTCCTGGTAGCGCCTCCATGCTCTGGACACTACGCTGACAGACACAGCAAACCTTCTTGCCACAGCTCGCATTGATGTGCCATCCTGGATGAGCTGCACTACCTGAGCCACTTGTGTGGGTTGTAGACGCCCTCTCATGCTACCACTAGAGTGAAAGCACCGCCAGCATTCAAAAGTGACCAAAACATCAGCCAGGAAGCATAGGAACTGAGAAGTGGTCTGTGGTCACCACCTGCAGAACCACTCCTTTATTGGGGGTGTCTTGCTAATTGCCTATAATTTCCACCTGTTGTCTATTCCATTTGCACAACAGCATGTGAAATTTATTGTCAATCAGTGTTGCTTCCTAAGTGGACAGTTTGATTTCACAGAAGTGTGATTGACTTGGAGTTACATTGTGTTGTTTTAAGTGTTCCCTTTATTTTTTTGAGCAGTGTATTATTCTGACATTTCACATTCTTAAAATAAAAGTGGTGATCTTAACTGACCTAAGACAGGACATTTTTACTAAGATTAAATGCCAGGAGTTGTGAAAAACTGAGTTTAAATGTATTTGGCTAAGGTGTATATAAACTTCCAACTAAGTGTTCTTATGCTTATTTCTCAGCTGCTCATATTAAGTACAGCTCCGCTGTAAAAACGAAGTAGTCTACCAGGCATCATTGAAAAATGGACTGGCAGGAAAGCGTGCTGCCTCCATTTGCTATTCCTGCCCATTGGATAATGGTCCATTTAAATTGAAACTAATTTTACATATAAAGACAAGATTACATTTTGAAGTCTGATGTGTGAAAATACTTGATGAGAGAACAGCTGTGCATCCCGAGGGAAGGAACAGTGCACAAGCTTTTTTTACTACTTTCTCAAATCAATAGGCTCTAGTCACATCATATAGGACATATACGTTCTCATTTCTAAGACATTAAGGTTTGTATCATTCACAACTAAAGTTGCCAAACACCTCTAAATCTAGTATATAGGACCTGTTTCAAACGCTCAACATGGCCACTTCACTAGGCACACTCGCTCCGGAAAGGGAAAAATATCCTTTCTATTTTAGTCAATTATATTCAAAGGTTAAATTATATTCTTCATACTATAAAATCATATAAAATAATGGCATGGGACTTAAGCATATCTTGTCTTCTAAATGAACCAGGCTACAGCCTATGACATGGAGCATAGCCAGGCCAACTCATTCTGTTCTTAGGACTCGACTCAAATAAATAATGGACTTATTGTGATGTACAGTATATTAAATTGATTTATTTTACTTTTTAAATGTAAATGTTCCGAAGGCGGGCATCAGTAGCTTGTATGCATGGAAATGCTAAACGTGCTTATGTTAATTAGCGGGCAATTACCGTGACACCAGCATGCTTTTGCATGACAATAACTGGCTGACAAAATGTCATGACCGCCACAGCCCTAGGTTACACAATACAAATCTCCTAACAGCTGCAAGTGAAGTCGTGGGGGATAAGATAACCCGGTCTTTGACATTGGACACTCCCAAGCCACAGCAGTGTTTTTCACTACAGTGAGTGTGGGCCTTTGTCCCTACAAAAACACACACCCAAGGCCCAAAGAGTGTGTAACCCTATGGGTGGAGAGAATAAGTAATTCAAACCCACAACTTACACAACAGGGTTCGTCATGTTTTACCACAGGGGCGGATGAGAATACAGCAAGAGTACAGCGTTTGCATATACGTTAATGCCAGAGGCAAAGGGGATGACTAAAATTGAACTTAATCCAAGTCCTCTTCTGACTAGCTCGGTCTGGACTTGTAAATTGTGAAAGTGGAACTTCTTCAACGATAAGAAACAAAGTTTTGTAGCCTAAATCCAACTGTCATTGTTGTAAGAATGTAGAATTTCCTGCACCTTCTTTGGAAAGTGTAGTGCGTGATCTTCTGAACAGAAAAACTGAAACCTAAAACAAGGTTAGTAGTAAATTAAACTCTGACAAAAAAAATCTAGGTAAATTGATGGCATCCAAATCGTCTTAAACTAGAGTTGCCTTGGGCCTGCTGTATTTGAGGACAAATGCTTTTACAAAGAGGGGGCAGGTACTAGGCCCTTACTTCCCCACCTATTCTCCTGGCCCACAGCTGGTGAACAAGGGTAAAGTGTGAAGAAATAACAGATTCAACAACTAGCCTCAGGGAATCACATCCATTGATCCAGCAGCTGTTCTGTCTCACTCCTCCTCAACCATAAAAACTGCAACCCTGGGAGATTCATTACTAGTGATGGGAAACAGGCTGTCTCAAACATTTGGGTCTTTAACCCAATTTTTCCAGAAAGTGTCATGATGTTAAAGTTAAGAAAAGATAAGGGGGAAATGAACTGGTTGTTTTATGCAACAGGGCCCTGTCCCTTTAATGGCGCATCTAGCACGTGATGAATGTGCCAGTCCAGCAATTTGTGCACTGCTGCTGCTCATTTCATGTCAAAGTTTGAAAATAACAAATACATACAAAATTATATACTTCTGTCAGGTTAGCCTACTTTGCTGTTAACATTTAATTGACAAGGGTTTGGGGAAAGTAAGACGATTACTGGCCACACACGGGAGTGATAGACAAACACGCACAAGAGACAGACGAAATAATGCTGGAAATGAATTGGCAGATAGTGTTAGGTTTGACTATGTAAGCCAATAGTGGCTAACCAGGGGTGTGATAATGTCAATGTTGATTAGATAGTAGCTTGCGGTGTCTGATACTTGTGAAATTTGTTCATGGCTGTTTGCGGTGGAACACTTAAATTGCATGTACTTTCAGAATTGTTTGGTGAACTGCGCTGATAGCTCGCTATCGACCTGTTGGAGGAGACCTCTGTCGTTTATTTATTACGTTGTGCTTAGTCAGGAGATACCAATCTAAAGGTCATCTAGCTTTAAAAAAAAATAACATTCAAAGTGAAAGTGAATGTAAAAGTTCAGCATGCCATGTGCATAGAACCTTATCAGTTGGTGTCATAACAGCAAGTTAGCTAGCTAGTAACGTTATTGGCCTAACGTTAGCTGTTTAGCTGGCTATCACAATACACTTGTCAGTCCCATTGTCAGCTACACTTAGTGTAGCTAAAGGCCTAGTTCGCATTTCATCACAAAACTTCATGGGCGACACATTAGTTAGAGTAGATGAAGTTTGAAGCCAGATAAAGTTGGCTAGTTGGCTGCAGTACTCGCCTCTTTGGGTATCTCGCAGGCTCCGGTGCTGGGATAAGGCCCCGGCTCAGTGCTTAGTTGGGTGGCAGTCTGGCACTCCTCCTGCCGGCCTCTCAACCTAGCGCTAACAGTAGAACAGCTCTCGTCCTCGGCGAGAAGGTCAGAGTCGTTGGTCTCTTCCCCGGTGCTCTCTGACGACAGCCCCGCATTAACATTACTGCTACTCGTACTGTTCGGTGGCTCTCCGAATTCCGATCTGTCAGGTACTTGGTGCACGAGCCACGCGCTCAACTGCGTAGGGAACCGGGCGGGCGACCCAAGAGCCCTCACCTCGTCCAGAAGCCGACGGCTGGCGAAGAAATAGTCCAACTCCGGACATTTGGGGTGCACGCTGTACCCGTCCCAATTGTCCCTCAAACTGTGAAACGGTGTCTGGATAAAGGCTGAGCTGGGACCGTCGTTAATCTCTAGCGGTGAGTAGTAGCCGTTCCAGTAGCTGTCGACATCCACGCGAACTCCGATCAAACTGAGTAAGATCGTAAACTGGATTAGTCCCTCTGTGAAGTATTTCTTCACGTTTTGCATCTTTTTATTTTTGTGGGGAAGAACGTCAATAAAGAGAAACGCTGATCCTAGAGTTCCCTTTAGCCCACTAAACAAAGACAATGCAAAACAAAAGAGCACGAGTTCCTTTCCCCTGTCAGACAAAGAGGTCCGCCCGTCCCCGGCGAAAACGTTAGCTAGCTACTGCACTACCGGCTTCTGATAACTTCCTGACAGAAACATGCTCTTAAACGAACAACTGTACCACGACCACATATAATTAACAATTTAATCATAGATGAAACTATAATTAACTGTAATCTCCCTTGTTTATTTGTCTGCCTTGTTTTAATCTAATTATAATATAAAATATATATTCCGAATCGGTTCTCTCCTGGGTTTAATGTTTATTGCTCTCTCACTCCCTACCGGCCGCGTGGAGGAGTCTTGGGGAAGGATTTGCATAATTTACAAAATGTGGGCCCATAGCTCATCGCAACAGGCTCCGATTGGCTGAAAATGTATTCTGTCATGTAGTGAGCCAATTGTAGCATCCCACCGCTCTTAGTTAAAAAAAAAAAAAAACGCCCCCTTCATTGGATTTCTGGCCCAAACACAGCCTTATGAACATACATTTATACTTAGCAATGTGCTTGAAAGTAATTTTATTTAATCTTGCAATATCTGAAACGGTTTACAATGTGTATCACAAGAACATTACCGTTATTGTGGAATGTTACTTTGCCCTTTAGTGTCAGGGGCGGGACCTCGACAGTACTTCCGGGGACATTTTCTTTTTGACGTTTGGCCTACTGACCTGCTTTCAACACTACACGATATGTACAGTACAGTGTTCACAACCATGTACCAACGGGTCATGTTGTTCTTGGGAACTCAGCAATTAATTCAAACATGTTTCAATAAAGTCTTTAGTTATGAATGATAGTTACTTAATCCTCTTCATACCTATGTGAAACATAAGGCTTCCACGAGAGAGTGCTACTGTTGCCAATCTATTGCTTGTCTGGAGATTGTGTTCCATGACAGAACACAGTCCTTCATCTCCTTCTCCCACCCTCAATAATGATATACATTGGTACATTTGATTAGTATTTTCTCTCATACAATAAAAAATATTGATGCCTAGAAAAATAAAAATGTAAAGACAAAAATGATTAGACTTCTATAAAATGTTGAACAAGTGCATGACACTTTCTTCAGTAGAGGTAGAGCTAGTGGGCCTAACTAAGTAGAATTATCAAATGTTTGATTTGACAGTACAACACTGCCATCCTGTATTGCTTGGCCAGCCAGACCCTGACAACAGATGATCAAATGGCGATGCATGTTCTGTGATCTTTTGGGAAACCATAACGCCCCCTAGAGGCATAGTTGAAACAAAGCGCGTATACAAATGCCACTTCAGCAAAACGATGACCATATTCTGAATGTTGTAAGGGATTAATGTAGTATTTATCAGGCTATGTTTGTGTCACAGAACACATAACTGACTTCCTTTCCATTCCTCCATGACCACAGATGGAGAGAACAGTGTCAGGCAACACTTACTCCCACTAGGTATCACTTTCCAAATAGTTTTAGATTCATGCTTGTGAAGGAACACAATAAGGAAAGGAAGCTTAACTACAGTATTGGACCAGAGAGCATCATTCAAATCATGATGAATCAGTGAGTTGTAATGTGCACTTTTATCTAATTTCACATGCAATGTAGGCCTACTCTATAACCTACTCTGTAACCATATAGGACTTGGGACAAAATGTTGTTTGGATGATTAGACATAGGCTTGTTATAAGTTATCAATGAAACAATAGCCAACTATCCGCTGTGGTGGGGTGTGAGGTATGTGGTGGTGGTGATGGATGGTGGTACTGGTGATCATGATAATGATTCAGAAAAAAAGCAGTAGGCTTTTTGGTCAAATATGGCTCCTACACACCCCCTGCTGGTGGTTAATGGAACATTCTATGGAAATCAGACATTGGAAGGACCTTGCATGGGGGTTTGCCATCACATTCAGTGTGGACCAGCCATGACCTACTGTAGGTATACAGGTGAACAACATGCTTATTTGCAGCACATTATGATACAGCATTATTTCCTCACAAAAATACCCCACTTTTCCATTCAATGCAGCAAGTATGTCTACAGGCCTACTCTGTTTATCACCTCTTTTGATTCCATTGATTTCATTTTGTGCCATTGAGAAATGTAGCTGTTTACTAATTGCTCCAACGGTATATTTCGCCCTTTAGTCGTTAGGATGAGCTTCTTCAGTTTGGTCCTCCTTAGAATACGCTTTCCTTTGCTAATGTAGTTTACGATAGTTACATTTTGAATTGCTCGTCACTTTTACATGTATCTAGTAAGCACAATATAATTCACTTCCTGTCTCACAGGCATAGCAGGTGTACATATGGTATCTTTTATAATGTTACCTCATTAGCAGAGCAGGTATTTATATGGTAGCATAGGGCAATCTGTCATCAGCATCTGTCTGGAACTATCATGGTCCACACACATCAACACAAGTCGTGAAGAGGGCATGATGCCTCTTCCCCCTCAGGAGGCTGTAAAGATTCGGCATGGACCCTCAGATCCTCCAAAAGTTCTACAGCTGCACCATTGAGAGCATCTTGACTGGCTGCGTCACCGCTTAGTATGGCATCTGTTTGGCATCTGACCGCAAGGCGCTACAGAGGGTAGTGTGTACGGCCCAGTACATTACTGGAGCCGAGCTCCCTGCCATCCAGGACCTTAATACCAGGCGGTGTCAGAGGAAGGCCCTAAAAATGGTCAAAGACTCCAGCCACCTAAGTCATAGACTGTTCTCACTCTCTGCTACCACACGGCAAGTGGTACCGATGCACCAAGTCTGGAACCAACAGGACCCTGAACAGCTATAAGACTGCTAAATAGTTAGTTAAATAGTTGACCAATAACTACCCAGAATATCTGCATTGACCTTTTTTGCACTAATCTCTTTTGACTCATCACATTTGCTGCTGTTACTGTTTATTATCTATCCGGTTGCCTAGTCACTTTATCCCTACCTATATGTACATATCTACCTCATATACCTTGTACCCCAGCTCATCAACTTGGTACTGGTACCCCATGTACAGTGCCTTCAGAAAGTATTTATACCCCTTGACTTATTCTGACATTTGTTGTGTTACAGCGTGAATTCAAAATTGATTAAATCTTTTTTTCTCTCACCCATCTACACACAGTACCCCATAATGACAAAGTGAAAACATGTTTATTGACATTTTACCTAATTAAAAAAAATGAAATACAGAAATATCTCATTTACATAAGTTAACCTTTGGCGCCGATTATAGCTGTGAGTCTTTCTGGGTAAGTCTATAAGAGCTTTCTACACCTGGATTTTGCAACATTTTCCCATTTATTCTTTTCAAAATTCTTCAAGATCTCAAATTGGTTGTGGATCATTGCTAACAACCACTTTCAGATCTTGCCCTAGATTTTCATATAGATTTAAGTCAAAACTGTAACTCGGCCACTCAGGAACGTTCACTGCCTTCTTGGTAAGCAACTCCAGTTTAGATTTGGCATTGTATTTTAGGTTATTGTCCTGCTGAAAGGTGAATTCATCTACTAGTGTCTGGTGGAAAGCATTCTAAACCAGGTTTTCCTCTAAGATTTTGACTGTGCTTAGCTCCATTCCGTTTATTTTTTATCCTGAAAAAGTCCCCAGTCGTTAACGATTACAAGCATACCCATAACATGATGCAGCCAGCACTATGCTAAATATGGAGAGTGCTACTCAGTAATGTGTTGTGTTGAATTTGCCCCAAACATAACACTTTGTATTCAGAACAAAAAGTGAATTGCTTTACCAATTGTTTTGCAGTTTTACTTTAGTGCCTTGTTGCAGACAGAATGTATGTTATGGGATATTTTTTATTCTGTACAGGCTTCCTTCTTTTAATTCTGTCAGTTAGGTTAGTATTGTGGAGTAACTACAATGTTGTTGATCCATCCTCAATTTCTATCACGGCCATTAAACTCTGTAACTGTTTTAAAATCACCATTGGCCTCATGGTGAAATCCCTGAGCAGTTTCCTTCCTCTCCAGCAACGAAGTTAGGAAAGACGCCTGTATCTTTGTAATGCCTGGGTGTATTGATACACCATCCAAAGTGTAATTAATAACTTCACCATGCTCAAAGGGATATTCAATGTCTGTTATTCCATTTTAAATTCAGGCTGTAACACAACAAAATGTGGAAAAAGTCAAGGGGTGTGAATACCTATCGTTACTCATTGTATATTTATTCCTTGTGTTATTATTTTTCTATTTATTCCTGACTTATTGTTTGTAAAACGAAATTGGAAGATTTTTCTTACTCTATAATATATTTATCTCTTTGGAAGGGCCCAGAAGTAAGCATTTCACTGTTAGTCTACACCTGTTGTTTACTAAGCATATGACGAATACAATTTGATTTGGCCCCCGAGGAGCATTCCTTGGAGATGAGGCCTACTCCAAACTATTCAATAAAATTCCATGTTCTATTCTGTCTCTGTTGTCATTCAGTTAAGACTGTACTTGATTGAACTCGTTTTGCTTATTTTATGGGGCATATAAAAACGTATTATTCAAGCATTTCGTAATCAATTTGCAATCATATATAGTGAAATTGGATTGGCTATTGATTTGGAGCCACGTTGTAGAACACTTCTCAACATTTATCTGAAATTATGAATTTCGGTCTCTAGAATAATCACTAATCATTTCAAGTAATTGGTCAATATAAAGATATAAATAACATTATTAACTTGTCAATAATTATCTGTATATGTTTCTTGCATAAAACCATAGGATCATAAAGATTCTAAGACATTCCTTCACATCACTAACGTTATGTAGAAAAATTACATGCCTTTTTCATGACTGTCGTATTTGAGGCAGAGGTGACCAAATAGGGAAGGAGAGCACGTCCCAGTATGCTTCTTCGATTTTTCATTGGTTCAATTTAGTTCTGACCTCGCCCAGGGGTTGGGGGAATATTATTAAAACCACTCCCACATCTCCCTCTGATTGGCTTAACTGTGTACTAGGAACGCCCAGCTGTTGAATACTATGTTTCCTACTTAACCTCTTCGACGCTGGCGTCATCATGTCCAGGAATTCATAAAGCACATTAATTCGCATATTTCCGTTCGTTTGCTCAATATTAAATACATTTAGTTGCAGGTACAAATACAATTTCCTTTAGTGAAAATGTCTACAATTTATTTCTGATGTTTTTGTAGCCTAGGCATATACTACACTGGACTATTTTTTATAGGAGAAGTATATACCAAAAATGTTCAGGCAAAAATGCATGCGTAAAAAAACTTGGCATTAATGTGGAGTACAATACATTGTTAGCAATATTATTACACATTAATTTCTACACAATACAGACTACACCTTTTTAGGGCATGTCTGGTACTAAAAATATTTTCATAGTGTAAAAGTGATTAAAATATAATGTTGGCCTACAATTTTAATAAAGCATGCAGCGCAAACTATAGGCCTAAATTGACCTTATTTTATAAGAATTACCTGGAATTAAATTACTTTTAGTCCTAAGACTATTAATCAAATCGAAGTAAACAATTTTGTAACTTTTTTATTAACACTTTAATTTGATTAATCTGTTAGAATTGACTTCAGGGCCACTGGACAACCAACACAAATAAAACAAGAATGCATTCAGCATTTTAAGTTTGATAGTGAAGAAAACGAATTCTTTAGACTCAAACAACTTCAATGAGTTGCTCTGGTATAATAACTCAACTACAACAGTTTGGCAAAGCAGGGTGGCATTTAAGATCTGTCAATAGAGAACATGCCAGCTTTTCAAATCCACTGGTTAGTGACGGTGCGACAAATCCCAAACGATGAAGTCCTCAAGTTGTGGTGTTTAGCTTTGATATCCATAAATAATGATCGAGCTCGTTGATCTAACGCCAGCATCCACGGCTTGATTAATCCGCAAGTATTTTCATAACGAGGTGAAACACAGTTAAATCAACTTTGAGACATTCTGGACAGATTTATTGTGGAAAGCTCTTAAATCACAGCGTGAGCTGCTCGTGGAGAGAAGGGGATTGGTCGGCAAGCAAGTGACGTCTTGAAGAGTGACATGATACCAGAGAGAATGCGCAGAAGTTGTATATTGCCGCAAGGAATCGTGGGATCTCAAGGGTAACAAATTGTAGAGTGGAAGAATTTGCTGCTCCTTTGCACTTCTCTTCGGCGATTCAATGAACTTCCAAAATGTTTTTATACCAAATTTTGGTCACTGAGCTGTAAAAATACACTTTTTGTAAAATTCTGTAATAATAGACTGAGGCTGTCTTGATTTGCTCATACATCCTTTCTTACAGGGCAATAGCTAGCTCTATAATACTGCTTTGCTTATTTCAGTTGGAGGGAAGAATGAATGCTCAAATACCCATGACAGTGAGAGAAACATAAATAATGAATAGGCTATAAACTATTAGGAAAGTATATAAAAGTGAAACAGCAAAACTTAGACATTTTACCACTTTATAATAGCCTACTGATTATTTAAGCTCATTTCCCAAATAAAGTAACTTATTATACTAAATAAATCATGTAGCCTATGCTGATTGTGATGACAATGTGATGATTTTATGATAACATAAACTAAAATAGTTGTATTAAATTACATATAGGTTGCATTAATTTCAATAAATATGAATAAGTATCGTGATTTATTTAATCTGTTTCCAAAATCTATTTCAGATTGTATTTTAACCCAATATGTAAAAACAATGGATTTTAGGCTATAGCCTAGTTCTCTCTCATGGACATGATTTTACGTATTGTGATAATTTTAGTTTAAATAGACAGTGGTAAATATTCGTGTCATCATTTGGCGTAATTGTATTTTTTTCTAACTAATCAATTAACTAGGTTTAGATCAATATAAAATGTTAATAAGTAGCAACCCGTGCCTATTAAATGTTAATTAAAGTGTATGCATGCAGCTTCAAATATGGTTCATGAACAATAATTAAACAAAAATTCATAGCTAGTCTATTCTTGACGTTATTTGTATCCCATACAACAGAAGTTCTCGCATTGCTCTGCAGTACTCAGAGCTCCGTCGCCCAACGCTTCAAACATTCAACTGGCGTCTCTCTCCCTCAAGAACCACAACTGCTGCTTGATTGACAGCAAGCACAATCCAATAAAATGACTGTGATTTAAATACAGTTTTTCTATTGGACAAATATTTCATTCGTCAGAGGTGAACTAAGCCAACCACAGAGTGTATATTACCATAGTTTCAAGGCCACATTTCTGACAAGCTATTTGGCGCCTCGCCGTGGACAGATATTGTCAATTTTTAAGGGGTGTTCTTTTTTGCAGAATGAGTAATAAATAAAAATAAAAATGGTCAGCAGTTTTCTTTCTTTTTTTTCATTCCCTTTCAATACGGGTTTTTGTTTTATGTTGATGGAAGAAGCAGCCCTCTTTAACTTAATATTTCCCCACGGTCTCGAGGAAATTGATTGAACATGTTTTTGGTTTCTTTCGATAGGATAAAATGGAGAGAAATACAGTGCTTTTGCTATAATGCCAGGGTACTTTTGATGCAGTCATTGACGCAAATGGAGGTTACATTTTCATTAGCCTATCTCTCATGGTTTTTGATTAACGCTTGCTATATATTGACTAATTCAAATATCTAACGCGGTATTATGCTTGTAGGCAGCTACTGTGTGGAGCCCCATCTTTTTCCCAAACAGTTGCATTCTTTATCATACCACAAGAGGCCGCTACTAACCCATATAATAGACCCAAAAACTAAGCATGACCACACTTTTGCCAACCACATTCAACTATTTGAATTCATTCAACAAATAAACTATGCATCGATGTACTTGTAGTGTATCTATGGAGTTAAAATTGAGAGAATGAGAAATACTGCACAATTAATAAGGCCTATATAGGCCTGTAGGTGCAGCAATGAATGAAAAAGCTAAACTGGTCGAATCCATCATTAACCCCCCCCCCCCCCCCCCCCCCTCTCCCCCCTTCCTCTTCCCTGTGGGCCTCTAGAAGTTGTGGAGGCCAGAACTAAGGCCAGGCGTTAACAGAAGGTTTCTCAGCCTGGGCAGCAGCTGCGGATTAGATGTGGGACCGTGAGATGGCTGCCTTGATAAAGCTTGCTTGGCTCACAGAGATTGGCAGCTTTCTCCCTGGAAAAGAAAACAAAAACCTCTTATGCAAACAGCAGAAAATGTCCTAGCCACGCAGGAAAACAGCCCTATGTGACGTGACCTGTGGTGCTGCGGAATTATGTCAGCTATATACTTTACCAGTCAAAAGTTTGGACACACCTACTCATTCCAGGGTTTTTCTTTATTTTTACTATTTTCTACATTGTAGGATAATAGTGAAGACATCAAAACTATGAAGTAACACATATGGAGTCATGTAGTAACCAAAAAAGTGTTAAATAAATAAAAAAATATTTTTCAAAGTAGCCACCTTTGCATTCTCTCAGCCAGCTTAGACTTGTTTTAATACTTTTATTTATTTAACTAGGCAAGTCACTTAAGAACAAATTATTATTTACAACGATGGCCTACATCGGCCAAACCCAGACGACGCTGGGCCAATTGTGCGCCGCCCTATTGGATTCCCAATCACGGCCGGTTGTGATACAGCCTGGAATCGAACCAGGGTGTCTGTAGTGACACCTCTAGCACTGAGATGCAGTTCCTTAGACCGCTGTGCCACCCGGGAGCTGCTTGAGGTATTCACCTGGAATGCATTTCAATTAACAGGTGTGCCTTGTTAATTTGTAGAATTTATTTTGTTCTCAATGCGTTTGAGCCACTTTTTTGTGTTGTGACAAGGTAGGGGTTGCATACAGAAGATAGCCCTATTTGGTAAAAGACCAAGTCCATATTATGGCAAGAAACGCTCAAATAAGCAAAGAGAAATGACTGTCCATCATTACTGTCCAGTCTCAAAATCATTACTGTCCAGTCTCAAAATCATTACTGTCCAGTCTCAAAATCATTACTGTCCAGTCTCAAAATCATTACTGTCCAGTCTCAAAAACCTTTGAGCGCTATGATGAAATTGGCTCTCATGAGGACCGCCACAGGAAATGAAGACCCAGAGTAACCTGTGCTGCAGAGGATAAGTTCATTAGAGTTAACTGCACCTCAGATTGCAGCCAAATAAATGCTTCACAGAGTTCAAGTAAGACACATCTCAACATCAACTGTTCAGAGGAGACTGCCTGAATCAGGCCTGCATGATCGAATTGCTGCAAAGAAACCACTACTAAAGGACACCAATAAGAAGAAGAGACTTGCTTGGGCCAAGAAACACGAGCAATGGACATTAGACCGGTGGAAATATGTCCTTTGGTCTGAGTCCCAATTTGAGATGTTTGGTTCCAACTGCAGTGTCTTTGTGAGACGCAGAGTAGGTGAAAGGATGATCTCCAGATGTGTGGTTCCCATAGTGAAGCATGGAGGAGGAGGTGTGATGGTGTGGAGGTGCTTTGCTGGTGACACTGTGAGGGATTTATTTAGAATTCAAGGCACTCTTGACCAGCATGGCTACCACAGCATTCTGTAGCGATACACCATCATTTATTTTTTAACAGAACAATGACCCAACACACCTCCAGGCTGTGTTAGGGCTATTTGACCAAGAAGGAGAGTGATGGAGTGCTGCATCAGATGACCTGGCCTCCACAATCACCCAACCTCAACCCAGTTGAGATGGTTGGGGTGAGTTGGACAGCAGAGTGAAGGAAAAGCAGCCAACAAGTGCTCAGCATATGTGGGAACTCCTTCAAGACTGTTGGAAAAGCATTCCAAGTGAAGCTGGTTGAGAGAATGCCAAGAGTGTGCAAGCTGTCATCAAGGCAAAGGCAAAAGATACTTTGAAGAATCTAAAATATATTTTGATTTGTTTAACACTTTTTTGGTTACTACATGATTCAATGTGTGTTATTTCATCGTTTTCATGTCTTCACTATTATTCACTATTAATGTAGAAAATAGTAACAATAAATAAATAAATAAAACTTTTGACTGGCACTGTACGTAAATCACAGACATTTACACACACACGCGCACGCACGCACGCACGCACGCACGCACGCACGCACGCACGCACGCACGCACGCACGCACGCACGCACGCACGCACACACGCACACACACACACACACACACACACACACACACACACACACACACACACACACACACACACACACACACACACACACACACACACACACACACACACTGTTCATGAGGCGTAATCTGACTTCAGTGCTGTCTAGATTTAGGTGAAGGGTCAGTGAAGCAGATGCCAGCTGTATCACTATCATATGCTTCTAGAATACAGAACATCAGACACCTCAGAGTGTTCTAGAATAAAGAACATCAGACACCTCAGAGTGATCTAGAATACAGAACATCAGACACCTCAGAGTGATCTAGAATACAGAACATCAAACACCTCAGAGTGAATTAGAATACAGAACATCAAACACCTCAGAGTGAATTAGAATACAGAACATCAGACACCTCAGAGTGATCTAGAATACTGAATATCAGACACTTCAGAGTGATCTAGAATTCAGAACATCAGACACCTCAGAGTGTTCTGGAAGCACAAGGAGCCTTTCCTCCCCAGGACCTGAATAGTACATGTTTAATGCATGTCTGTTTAAAATGTGTGTTTATTGATGTAACAGTGCCTATATGGAATGACTGTCTATGTCTGTGATGTGTTTAGCTACTGTGTTTGTTCCACTAATGGACCCTCCTAAGCCCCCCCACCACACACCCTAGCCCCTCTTATCATATCCATGTACTCCCATGGGATCTGATTAAAAGGGTTTCCAGCCAGAGAGAGAAGAGGGGAGGGGATATGGGACAGTGGGAGAGTGGTCCTCATTACCCCCTGGCTGCATCCCAAATGGCATCATATTCCCTATATAGTGCACTACTCTTGACCGGAGCCCTATGGGCCCAGTTCAAAAATCGTGCAGTACATAGGGAATAGGGTGCCATTTGATACACGCACCCTATGTAAGGGATGAGGGTAACAGGGGTGGGATGGGTGCTCTCCTTCTTCTTCCTAATCAATACAGATAGCCCCCCCCCAGGTCTGCTCTCTCACACTAGACTAATGTGTCTGGCATTGACAGAGCCAAGTTATAAGACAAGGCTACAGTATTACACAGTGAATCTATATCAGCGCAGACAGAATGGTTCGATCTTCCAGATACAGATGGAGAGTATCTGGTCTACAGCAGTGCACTGTAAAGATAGTAGGTTACGTTGTAAACATTGCTAGGGCGCATTCGATTGCATTCTAGCTTCAGTCAGTATTATTCCATTGTTGACCTGTAGGAAGGTGTTACCACCATCTCCCCTACACAAGGGGTGTCACACTACGGGAACCAAAGGGTCCAAGACCAAGAGCCGGAAACCTCTGAGGGATGCCTGGGGTGTCTGTGGAGGATGACCTCTGACCCCTGTGACCTCCTGACCTCACGACCTGGGGTCAGAGAGGGAGTGGCATCGGGGAAGGGAGGGGGTGGGCTGTGGAGGAGACGGGGTAATTGATGGAGTGATGGAGGGAGGCCTGGGGGTATGGGGGAGAAGGGGAGGGCTGGGGGTATGGGGGAGAAGGGGAGGGCTGGGGGTATGGGTGAGGAAGGGAGGGCTGGGGCACAAACACCAGTGATGGGAGTGGTGTGTGTATATATGTATGTGTGTGTGTGCACATGTGTGTGTGTGTGTGTGTGTGTGTGTGTGTGTGTGTGTGTGTGTGTGTGTGTGTGTGTGTGTGTGTGTGTGTGTGTGTGTGTGTGTGTGTGTGTGTGTGTGTGTGTGTGTGTGTGTGTGTGTGTGTGTGTGTGTGGCTCAAATGAAGGAAGGTCCAGTTCCATGGCCAGTCTCTGGTCGGTGTGCACATATGACATACACATGTATCTCCCAGTATAAAATATATATTTGGTGCGAATCAATGAATATTAGAATTGTTCTTGAGTAACTTGTTAGAATCATATAAGCCACTCAGTATAGCTCTTTCAAAAACTCAGAGTTGCATTTTTCTCTGTTTGAGGTCAAAGGGCAGGCTGAATTGCTGGAGTCATAGAGAGGGGAGAGAGGAGGACTGGGGAGAGAAAACGAGAAAGGGGGGAGGGACACGGGGAGAGTCTGTAATGGCTGACAGATGTTTACAGGGGCTTGACGGCACTTCTATGATTGGGGGAAGAGGTGAGATTGTGTGTGTTTGTGTATGTCTTGTGTATGTGTGTTTGTGTGTGTGTGGATGTTTATGTGTTTATGTGTGTGGGTGTGTGTGGGTGTGTGGGTGGCTGTGAGGGGTAATCATAACCCTCCAAAAGTACCCCCTTCCCCCACCCGTCAGCCATGGGGACAGACCGTGAACGTCCCTCTTTTCTGCAGCCCAAACACCCAAATCACCCAAACACTAGCCTCCCCTGTCAGTCTCTCTGGCCCAACTTTGTTCAGAAGGCCCAGGTCTAGCTAGCTCGGGGCCCAGGGCCCGGTGGTACTGTGTGGGCCTCGTATCCCCCAGGCTCTGGTCAGAACCACCACTCTGACTGGGCTCTTTCACACAGACAGGATTCCAGGATTCCTCTGAGCTCCGTAACCCGGCCCAGTGTGGATTGTGCCTAAGCTGTTACTTTAGAGAGTTGTACCTGGAGAGAGTTGTGTGTGTGTGATTGACCATCATCAGTGCCTCTCAGTCTTGTCTGTCCACATCACAGTAATCCACAAGGTTCTGATAACCACATAGAGGCTCTGTCTGTCACACCATGGAACATGTACATGCTCTGCCCAAATAAGAATAGCGATTCACTGTTCAGAGAAGTGGATGATTCTATCCATAATGCAAAGCTTCCCGATGTGAATATTTTAAAAGATATACCTCGAACAGGAAAAGTGAATAAATAAATATATTTTAACCAGGTTGTCAGAGTTTTTACAGCAACATTCTTTAGAAACGATGTCACAGTTACAATACTTGGCTTGTGAATGAAGAACTTTCTCATCTGATTCCCCTCTACATCAACCGTGCTATAGGAATAGGCTTATGGGTCTCAGTTGGTCCATCAATCAACCCCGAAAAAGGCACAGAGGCACTCTGTGCCTGAATGTTGGTGCTTTATTACCCATTAACATTGGGAACATATATAGAGTGTTAAACTTTCTTTTTTTTCCATCTGTCAAACTGAAAATAATACATTCCTACTCACCTCAATGGTTTCCCTTTGTAGTCTTTTTGAAATTCCCAATCATCACTGCCTCTCTTTCCTATTTACCCAAATCAGGCAGTGGATTGACATAATGACGTACTGGAATTATAACCTCCATTTCCAAATAAAACATTGAAGTATTGACCTTTTACATAAACCCCTAATGCATGTTGAAAAAAACGTGTTATGAATGTTGTTATAAATGATACTGCAACGTTCATGAAGGTGCGATAAGTGGTTTCATAAAAGTGTTATGAATCTATTACATATACTCCCTTCAAGTAAATTGTTACCTTTTAAGAAATCATCACAATGTCAACATGAGACTTCTGGGTATTTCCATGTCGTCGAGGGGGAACGGGATTTTAGCAAACAGGCATATTAATGCTGATGACCCTTGATTTGCCACGCTCGGCTGAGAGAAAACAGACTTGGTTGAGAGAAAGAGTCTGGCGCATAGATCTGTTCCCCCCCCCTCCAGGACTAACAGGAAGTCAAACCACGGAGCGAGAAGGGATTCAGTTTACACACCTTTTAATCCCTGAATTCCTGTGTGAATCATAAACACAAACAAACAGAAGCTCATTTAGAAACGTGGATGGCATCCCAGATGACACCCTAATCCCTTTATAGTGCTGAACTTTTCACCAGGGCCCCAAAGGGATCTGCCCAAAGGTAGTGCACTATATCGGGAATGGGGTGCCAGCCCTGGTTAAAAGTAGTGCACTATATAGGGAATGGGGTGCCAGCCCTGGTTAAAAGTAGTGCACTATATAGGGAATGGGGTGCCAGCCCTGGTTAAAAGTAGTGCACTATATAGGGAATGGGGTGCCAGCCCTGGTTAAAAGTAGTGCACTATATAGGGAATGGGGTGCCAGCCCTGGTTAAAGGTAGTGCAATATATAGGGAATGGGGTGCCGGCCCTGGTTAAAAGTAGTGCAATATATAGGGAATGGGGTGCCAGCCCTGGTTAAAAGTAGTGCAATATATAGGGAATGGGGTGCCGGCCCTGGTTAAAAGTAGTGCAATATATAGGGAATGGGGTGCCAGCCCTGGTTAAAAGTAGTGCAATATATAGGGAATGGGGTGCCGGCCCTGGTTAAAGGTAGTGCAATATATAGGGAATGGGGTGCCGGCCCTGGTTAAAAGTAGTGCAATATATAGGGAATGGGGTGCCAGCCCTGGTTAAAAGTAGTGCAATATATAGGGAATGGGGTGCCGGCCCTGGTTAAAAGTAGTGCAATATATAGGGAATGGGGTGCCAGCCCTGGTTAAAAGTAGTGCAATATATAGGGAATGGGGTGCCGGCCCTGGTTAAAAGTAGTGCACTATATAGGGAATGGGGTGCCAGCCCTGGTTAAAAGTAGTGCACTATATAGGGAATGGGGTGCCAGCCCTGGTTAAAAGTAGTGCACTGTATAGGGAATGGGGTGCCAGCCCTGGTTAAAAGTAGTGCACTATATAGGGAATGGGGTGCCAGCCCTGGTTAAAAGTAGTGCACTATATAGGGAATGGGGTGCCAGCCCTGGTTAAAAGTAGTGCAGTATATAGGGAATGGGGTGCCAGCCCTGGTTAAAAGTAGTGCACTATATAGGGAATGGGGTGCCAGCCCTGGTTAAAAGTAGTGCACTATATAGGGAATGGGGTGCCAGCCCTGGTTAAAAGTAGTGCACTATATAGGGAATGGGGTGCCAGCCCTGGTTAAAAGTAGTGCACTATATAGGGAAAGGGGTGCCAGCCCTGGTTAAAAGTAGTGCACTATATAGGGAATGGGGTGCCAGCCCTGGTTAAAAGTTGTGCACTATATAGGGAATGGGGTGCCAGCCCTGGTTAAAGGTAGTGCAATATATAGGGAATGGGGTGCCGGCCCTGGTTAAAAGTAGTGCAATATATAGGGAATGGGGTGCCGGCCCTGGTTAAAGGTAGTGCACTATATAGGGAATGGGGTGCCGGCCCTGGTTAAAAGTAGTGCACTATATAGGGAATGGGGTGCCGGCCCTGGTTAAAAGTAGTGCAATATATAGGGAATGGGGTGCCGGCCCTGGTTAAAAGTAGTGCAATATATAGGAAATGGGGTGCCAGCCCTGGTTAAAAGTAGTGCAATATATAGGGAATGGGGTGCCAGCCCTGGTTAAAGGTAGTGCAATATATAGGGAATGGGGTGCCGGCCCTGGTTAAAAGTAGTGCAATATATAGGGAATGGGGTGCCGGCCCTGGTTAAAGGTAGTGCACTATATAGGGAATGGGGTGCCAGCCCTGGTTAAAAGTAGTGCAATATATAGGGAATGGGGTGCCGGCCCTGGTTAAAAGTAGTGCAATATATAGGGAATGGGGTGCCAGCCCTGGTTAAAGGTAGTGCAATATATAGGGAATGGGGTGCCGGCCCTGGTTAAAAGTAGTGCAATATATAGGGAATGGGGTGCCAGCCCTGGTTAAAAGTAGTGCAATATATAGGGAATGGGGTGCCGGCCCTGGTTAAAAGTAGTGCAATATATAGGGAATGGGGTGCCAGCCCTGGTTAAAAGTAGTGCAATATATAGGGAATGGGGTGCCGGCCCTGGTTAAAGGTAGTGCAATATATAGGGAATGGGGTGCCGGCCCTGGTTAAAAGTAGTGCAATATATAGGGAATGGGGTGCCAGCCCTGGTTAAAAGTAGTGCAATATATAGGGAATGGGGTGCCGGCCCTGGTTAAAAGTAGTGCAATATATAGGGAATGGGGTGCCAGCCCTGGTTAAAAGTAGTGCAATATATAGGGAATGGGGTGCCGGCCCTGGTTAAAAGTAGTGCACTATATAGGGAATGGGGTGCCAGCCCTGGTTAAAAGTAGTGCACTATATAGGGAATGGGGTGCCAGCCCTGGTTAAAAGTAGTGCACTATATAGGGAATGGGGTGCCAGCCCTGGTTAAAAGTAGTGCACTATATAGGGAATGGGGTGCCAGCCCTGGTTAAAAGTAGTGCACTATATAGGGAATGGGGTGCCAGCCCTGGTTAAAAGTAGTGCACTATATAGGGAATGGGGTGCCAGCCCTGGTTAAAAGTAGTGCACTATATAGGGAATGGGGTGCCAGCCCTGGTTAAAAGTAGTGCACTATATAGGGAATGGGGTGCCAGCCCTGGTTAAAAGTAGTGCACTATATAGGGAAAGGGGTGCCAGCCCTGGTTAAAAGTAGTGCACTATATAGGGAATGGGGTGCCAGCCCTGGTTAAAAGTTGTGCACTATATAGGGAATGGGGTGCCAGCCCTGGTTAAAGGTAGTGCAATATATAGGGAATGGGGTGCCGGCCCTGGTTAAAAGTAGTGCAATATATAGGGAATGGGGTGCCGGCCCTGGTTAAAGGTAGTGCACTATATAGGGAATGGGGTGCCGGCCCTGGTTAAAAGTAGTGCACTATATAGGGAATGGGGTGCCGGCCCTGGTTAAAAGTAGTGCAATATATAGGGAATGGGGTGCCGGCCCTGGTTAAAAGTAGTGCAATATATAGGGAATGGGGTGCCGGCCCTGGTTAAAGGTAGTGCACTATATAGGGAATGGGGTGCCAACCCTGGTTAAAAGTAGTGCAATATATAGGGAATGGGGTGCCGGCCCTGGTTAAAAGTAGTGCAATATATAGGGAATGGGGTGCCAGCCCTAGTTAAAAGTAGTGCAATATATAGGGAATGGGGTGCTGGCCCTGGTTAAAAGTAGTGCAATATATAGGGAATGGGGTGCTGGCCCTGGTTAAAAGTAGTGCAATATATAGGGAATGGGGTGCCGGCCCTGGTTAAAAGTAGTGCACTATATAGGGAATGGGGTGCCAGCCCTGGTTAAAAGTAGTGCAATATATAGGGAATGGGGTGCCAGCCCTGGTTAAAAGTAGTGCAATATATAGGGAATGGGGTGCCGGCCCTGGTTAAAGGTAGTGCAATATATAGGGAATGGGGTGCCGGCCCTGGTTAAAGGTAGTGCAATATATAGGGAATGGGGTGCCGGCCCTGGTTAAAAGTAGTGCAATATATAGGGAATGGGGTGCCAGCCCTGGTTAAAAGTAGTGCAATATATAGGGAATGGGGTGCCAGCCCTGGTTAAAAGTAGTGCAATATATAGGGAATGGGGTGCCGGCCCTGGTTAAAAGTAGTGCAATATATAGGGAATGGGGTGCCAGCCCTGGTTAAAAGTAGTGCAATATATAGGGAATGGGGTGCCGGCCCTGGTTAAAAGTAGTGCAATATATAGGGAATGGGGTGCCAGCCCTGGTTAAAAGTAGTGCAATATATAGGGAATGGGGTGCCAGCCCTGGTTAAAAGTAGTGCAATATATAGGGAATGGGGTGCCGGCCCTGGTTAAAAGTAGTGCAATATATAGGGAATGGGGTGCCAGCCCTGGTTAAAAGTAGTGCAATATATAGGGAATGGGGTGCCAGCCCTGGTTAAAGGTAGTGCAATATATAGGGAATGGGGTGCCGGCCCTGGTTAAAAGTAGTGCAATATATAGGGAATGGGGTGCCAGCCCTGGTTAAAAGTAGTGCAATATATAGGGAATGGGGTGCCGGCCCTGGTTAAAAGTAGTGCAATATATAGGGAATGGGGTGCCGGCCCTGGTTAAAGGTAGTGCACTATATAGGGAATGGGGTGCCAGCCCTGGTTAAAGGTAGTGCACTATATAGGAAATAGGGTGCCATTTGGGACACAGTCAGGGTTCCCTGACCAGCGTTCTCCATTTACGGAAATATTAATGCGATGTTGTGTAACTTTGCCTACAATGGCTGTTGTTCATTTCCTCTGAAAACTAGAGACACAAGTTACTCAAATCCATAATACTAATGTGTTTAGATCACTCATTTATAATAATAGTCATTTATTTTTCCCTTATTTGAATGATAATTTTTTGACGTCATATACCTTTTTGCTTGTTGAAAGTGTGTGTTTTAATATGGTAATGATGCCTTTTCAATGCAGTAGAAGTGATTTAACCCATTCTCAAACTGTATATAATATACGTTTATACTCAAAATATCCATCTGATACTGTACTCCAACCAGGGGTTGGAACCAAAATTATTTTCCCATCGTTTCGTGCTGAACAGAACCATATATTTTTTTGTTCCGTTCCACTGTTCCAACCAGCAAAAAAAAGTTCTGAAATAGTTCGAACAGTTTGTTCCTTTCTGTTCCTTTTTAAACCTCTGAAAATAACAGTTTCGTACCGGAACAGTATAGGTCACTTTTGTTCCCAGTTCTGATTCTGTTCCTTGAAAAATGTAGTTATTTTTCAGTTTTCGGATCTGTTCCCTGAACCGGTGCAAACCTCTGGTTACTACACGCAGGCCCTCCTCCACCCCGCTCTCTCTGTCCAGAAGGCCCAGGTCTAACTTTGTCCAGAAGGCCCAGGTCTAGCTAGCTTGGGGCCCAGGGCCCGGTGGTACTGTGTGGGCCTCGTATCCCCCAGGCTCTGGTCAGAACCACCACTCTGACTGGGCTCTTTCACACAGACAGGATTCCAGGATTCCTCTGAGCTCCGTAACCCGGCCCAGTGTGGATTGTGCCTAAGCTGTTACTTTAGAGAGTTGTACCTGGAGAGAGTTGTGTGTGTGTGTGATTGACCATCATCAGTGCCTCTCAGTCTTGTCTGTCCACATCACAGTAATCCACAAGGTTCTGATAACCACATAGAGGCTCTGTCTGTCACACCATGGAACATGTACATGCTCTGCCCAAATAAGAATAGCGATTCACTGTTCAGAGAAGTGGATGATTCTATCCATAATGCAAAGCTTCCCGATGTGAATATTTTCAAAGATATACCTCGAACAGGAAAAGTGAATAAATGAATATATATGCTCTGCCCAAATAAACAAGGCAGAATATATATTTTTTCCAATATTCAAAATAGCTGATTCGCTGTTCAGGGAAGTGAATGATTCTATCCATAATGCAAAGCTCCCCTATGTGCATGGGGTTGTATTCACAGGGGTATGACTGGTGGACTGTAATGAGGATGAAGACTTAATCCACTCTGACATGACACCAGAGAGACTGACCCAATCCTTTGTCAATCATGTGTATCTATCTCTTTTTGCTCTCTCTCGCTCACACACACACGCACACACGCACACACACCCACCTCAATAATAATAAAATGGCCCATCTTTGTTTGTGAATGACGATGCAGTCCTCCTGAAAAGAGCACAGAGGGATAGAGAGGGGAATTTGTAACCAGCTCTCACAGTCTCACATCCGAATTAGACATTCATCTATTTTTCTCAAATGTCAAATTTCAAAGTTTATGCAAACATCACATTTCAAAGTGTTTAAGGTTCAGTTTAGGCATTAACTCCACATTTCTAAGGTTAGGGTTAAGGTTTGGGTTAGGCTTAAAACTAAAATATCAAAAACAACTTTGTATCGCTGGTGTCAAACTTGCAACCTTTAGAATCAGAGGCAGATGCTTACACCCATCCGTCATCCCCGTCTAAAATACCCTAGCAAAACCCAAACCTACCTGAAGGTAACAGCTCTCACAGTTGCCCCTAGTGGCCGGTTTCCACTTCATCTCCCAACGTCCTCAGACATGGATGGACGTTGAATACTGACTTGTATCACGGGTGACCTGGCTGGGATTTTGGGGGTTGTTAAACGGTGCATTAGAATGACTTGTGATTGGGAGTTGTAGCTATAAAAGCTAACGGCCAGGCCACATTCATGTTTTAGTGTGTTGGCTCAGTGGCAGACAGTGTGTGTGTGTTTAGGGCATGGTATACACTGTTCGTTCAGCCCTGGGCCATTTCAGGACAATGCAGCAGGGTGATTTAGAGAGTTGTATACACACTCATGGAAACTTCTTACTTTGTATTTCTTCACCCACTTGAATTATATCAAACAGTAGATACGAAACATATATCCGACTAGTTCCCTGATGTTTTTTGTTGAGTTTGTGATTTGCTGAGTGATGTGCCAAGTTGTAGATAAGATTTGTCATGCCTTATTTTCAGGACTGAGAGAGGCTCATTCACACACACACATGCATGCACACACGCACGCACAAATGCACGCACACATGCACGCACACATGCACGCACAAATGCACGCACACATGCACGCACACATGCACGCATACACACACAGGTTCAATGACACTCTCCAATGGTCACAAGCACGTACACTCTCCTTCTCTCTTTCATACACACACTGCTGATATAGTTTCATATTTGAATCAAAGTATCCCCCCCGTCTGCTCTCCTTAGATTAGAAGCACCTTACAGGGAGAGGGCTGGAGGTTGAATAGTCTGGAAAAAGCAGCTAGATCCAAACCGACAGATCAGAGAAGGGAAAACAGATGAGAGAAAGTAAAGAATCAAAAGAAAAGAACAAGTAGTGGAAGCCACCAGAGAAAGAAGCATGGCCTTCTCTTCCCAGCTCCAGTTTGGATTGTACCATCGCCAGTTTCTACCCTGAAGCTGTTGGTTTGGTCCATTGGTCTTTGACTGATGCTGAACAGACTCCACAATGATGATGAGGGTTTGTGTGTGTGTGTGTGTGTGTGTGCGCGTGTGTCACATTCTAAGAATGTCCTTGTCCTCTTAGCTGTTTTCCGCTAATGGGCAAAGCTGTCAGCATGAAAAACATGGAGAGTTATTGTAGAATCTCCCGAGTGGCGCAGCAGTCTAAGGCACTGCATCGCAGTGCTAGAGGCGTCACTACAGACCCGGTTTCGATCCCGGGCTGTATCAAAACCGGCCATGATCAGGTGTCCCATAGGGCAGCACACAATTGGCCCGGTGTTGTCCGGGTTAGGGGAGGGTTTGGCCGGGGTAGGTCGTCATTTTAAATAAGAATTTGTTCTTTACTGACTTGCCTAGTTAAATAAAGTTTAAAACATATATAAAGATACAGTTACAACCAGAAAGACAGACAGACATTCCTCTCCTTCCATCCAGCTCCTGAATGCAGTACTGGGTATTCTTACTTCCTTTGCCTGCTGATCTTTGATTGGTGTTTAGGGTCACTAGCTTCCTGAATGTCTTGCAGATTCAGTGCTTTCAGAAAAGTATTCATACCCATTGACTTATTCCACATTTTATTGTGTCACAACCTTAATTGAAAATGAACAAATATATATTTTTCTCACCCATTTACACACACTACCCCAAAATATTTGGAAATTCAACGAAAATTAAATACAGAAATATTTAATTGACATAAGTATTCACATCCCTTTACTATGACTCTCCACATTGAGCTCAGGTGCATCCAATTTCCTTTCATCATCGTTGAGACATCACTACAACTTGATCGGAGTCCAACTGTGGCCAATTCATTTGTTTGGACATGATTTAGACAGAAACACACTTGTCTATATAAGGTCCCACAGTGAATGTCAGAGCAGAAACTACCATGAAGTCCTAGGAACTGCCCGTAGATCTCCGACCAAACTGAGCAACCGGGCAAGAAAGACCTTGGTCAGGGAGATGACCAAGAGCCCAATGACCACTGACAGAACTAAAGAGTTCCTTGGCTGAGATGGGAGAACCTGCCAGAAGGACAACAGTCTCTACAGCACTTCACCAATCTGGGCTTTATGGGAGAGTGGCCAGATAGAAGCCACTCCTGAGTAAAAGGCGCACCTGTAGTTTGTAAAAAAGCGTGTGAAAGACTCTGAGACCATAAGGCAAAAGATTCTGTGGTCTGGTTAGACAAAAATGTTACTCTTTGGACTGAATGCAAAGCGCTGAACAGTATCTGGAGAAAACCAGACACATGACCCGTCTAACACCATCCCACCATGAAGAATGGTTGTGGCAGCATCATGCTATGGTGATGCTTTTTAGTGACATGGACTGTGAGACTGGTAAGCATAGATGAATCAATGAATGGAGCCAAATACAGGCAAATCCTTGATGAGAACCTGCTTCAGAGTGCAAACAACCTTAGACTGGGGGGGTGAAGATTTACGTACCAACAGGACAACGACCCCAAGCATACAGCCAAAGCAACGCTGGAATGGCTTCAGAACAAGAATGTGAAAGTAGTTGAGTGGCCCAGGCAAAGCCCAGACTTGAATCCCATTGAAAATCTGTGGAAAGACTTGAAGATTGCTGTTCACCGCCGCTCCCCACCTCACTTAACAGAGCTTGAGAAAATCTGCAAGGAAGAATGGGAGAAAATCCTCAAATCCACATGTGCAAAGCTGATACAGACATACCCAAGACAAGTCAAAGCTGTAATTGCTGCAAAAGGTGCTTCTACAAAGTATTGACTCAGGGGTGTGAATACTTATGTAAATGAGATATTTCTGAATTTAATTTTCAATAAATTTGCAAACATTTCTAAATGTGTTTTCACTTTGTCATTATGGGGTATTGTGTGTAGATGGGTGAGAAAAACCCCATTTAATCCACAAGAAATTCAGACTGTAAGACAACAAAATGTGGAATAAGTCAAGGCTTATGTATACTTTCTGAAGGCAATGTATGTGTTGTTTTCAACCCTTCTTTGTTTACCAGCCAAGTGACTTTAACTTCCATATGATGGTGTGTATGCTTACCTGGACCGACTTAAAAACTGGCCACTAAGGGCAATGGTGAGTGCTATTACCATCAAGAAGGCTTGGGCATAAGCCGCGAGCTCCGGCTCCAAGGGTCCCGTGTTCAATCCCAGTGCTAGGCACAATTTGTTTTTTAAATAATAATTTAGTTGCTAATGGCAGCCTGCAGTACTCCGGTCGGCTTTCAACTTGAGTTACTCAATGAAAGGGGGCAGCACTGAGCTAGTCTGTAACTTCACTTCCTGGAATAGCAAACATTGCAAATGTTGTGTCTCCATGAGACGCCATCTTAACCGACTTCATTTAGCTTTAATGTGCTATTGAGTCTTCACATAGGAATGAATGGTTGAATGGTGTCAGGTGATCGATGGCTTTGTCCATTCATATATACAATCATTGCCTTGACCATTCGGAATGAATGCCTAAACTTAAACATGTAGTTGTTTTTGTTTTAACCCTCTCCCAAACCTTAACCCTTAACTTAACCATGTGTACTTCATGCCTAAACGTAACCCTAGAAATGTAACTTTGTGTGTTTGGTGTGTAGTCAAAACTATCTTTACTTAAACCCCTTCCAAACCCCACTTATGACCCTAGCTGACGCAGCAGGTCAAGAACACTGGTGAAAATATGGAGAGATGGGGGTGCGGGGTGAGGAGAGAAACGG
The DNA here is from genome assembly GCF_045679555.1 of Salvelinus alpinus. NCBI lineage: Eukaryota > Metazoa > Chordata > Actinopteri > Salmoniformes > Salmonidae > Salvelinus > Salvelinus alpinus. The sequence goes on along the minus strand of NC_092114.1, from coordinate 18,555,246 downwards.
GGCGGCTCGGGGAGAAGGGAGGAGGGGAAGAGAGTGATGGGATGAAGCGAGGGGGGCCCCCTCTCTCTCTATGATGATACAGTCATCCGTCATCACAGTTGTCAAAACGATATGGATCAACGGCTCCCATTTCCCCCACTCTGGTGTGTGTGTGACTGTGTGTATGTGTGTGCAACTGTGTATGTGTATATGTGCATGTGTGTGTCATTTCTTGTTTGCACATCACTGAACCAAGACATTTACATATAACACCACTGTCGTACCAAGCTGTCTAAACCAGTATGTAAAATGGATTTACAATGAGGAAACCAACAAAAAAATACTTATTTTCCTTTTACGTTTATCTCAATTGTCTATTCATAATGAAGCCACGTAAACAGATGACTTTAGAAATGCACCCATGACAGTGTCTTGCTTCATCATTATTATTCAACAAGAGTTCTCTTCTATTTGTTTCACAGAGCGTGTTAAATTAGCTCCAACCAGATGGAGCCTGTCTCCCTGCCAAGCATGTTGAAGAAGCCATGTGTGTATTCTTCTCTCATTCTGTTCATTCCTTAGTTAGTTCTCTCTCTCTCTCTGTGTGTGTGTGTGTGTGTGTGTGTGTGTGTGTGTGTGTGTGTGTGTGTGTGTGTGTGTGTGTGTGTGTGTGTGTGTGTGTGTGTGTGTGTGTGTGTGTGTGTTTGCATGCAGGTGTTTGTGTGTGTGTGTGTGTGTGTGTTTGCATGCAGGTGTTTGTGTGTGTGTGTGTGTTGCAATATATGAAGCTGACTTCATTCTTTTGCTTTGTTATTGTCCAGCTGCTGTGTCGTAGTTCAATCTCTCTGCTCCACACATGTCCTGTCTGTCCTGCCAGAAACAAGGCCTTTTGGTGTGTGTGTGTGTGTGTGTGTGTGTGTGTGTGTGTGTGTGTGTGTGTGTGTGTGTGTGTGTGTGTGTGTGTGTGTGTGTGTGTGTGTGTGTGTGTGTGTGTGTGTGTGTGTGTGTGTGTGTGTGTGTGTGTGTGTGTGTGTGTGTGTGTCTATCCTGTCAGTAACAAGGACAGGCTTTTGGAGAGGGAGCAAAGTGGAGGGGCGGAGAGGCAGGGGGTTGGCAGGAGCATGTGGTGCTATCCACTGTGTGTGTGTGAGCAGTACCAGGCCAGGCGTTGACGGGATCTATAGGGGAGCCATGAGGGTCCATGGGTCAGCCGGTTGAGCTCCAAACTCAATGGTCCTGTGTGTGTGTCCCTGTATGTGTGTGTGTGTGTTCCTGTGCGTGTGTGTGTGTGTGTGTGCCTATGTGTGTGTTCCAATCCCTATCGCTGGGTGATGTCATCACAGCTGCCGGGCGGCTGACAGACAGTTTCCGCACCGCAACATGAGGCCCTATGGTTCGCCTGTCAGCCTGATTGACAGGTGAATGAGACCAACCAGGGCCTGCCGTCCCTGCCCCTCGGGGACTGGGACTGAGTGACAGCCAGTGAGCAGCCAGAAAGAGCTTCTATGAACCTTAAAGTAATCTCTTTAACTCTCTCTTTCTCTCTCTCTGCTTCACTCTCTCTTTTCAAGCATATTTTATTTTTATTTCTTTCTCTTTTCAAGCATCTCTCACTTCTTTCTCTCCTGGAATTTTCTGTCCCTTTCTATAATTTCTTTCTCTGGCCTCTCTCTTTTCTTTTTCACTCCTCCTCCTCCTCCATCTTTCTCTCTCTTTCATTCAGTGTGTCTGTCACTACTTTGTCCTGTTTTGTCTCACTGTATCATAGAGCCCTGTGAGGCAGCTTGACTTGACCTCTTCTATGCCTTTTAGTTAAAATCGGACAAGTAGCGGGTAAACTTCATCAGGCCCGAGGACCCCAGCAAAAATCGACTTTTTTTTCACAGCTTTCATTTATCTGCATTTGACAAGTTTTTTGAAATGAAGCAGACATTGATTTTAATAATACATTTGAGTACCATTTGTCACCATTGTAGTTTGAGTTATATTTAGCCTCCCAATGAGGTGTTTTATCATGTTATTTTCAGGACAACCAGGGCCACAAGTACAACACAAAACTATTTGAAAAGACCGTTGCATTCATGAGTTTTATTGGTTGGTGGTAGTGGTAGGATTTCTGACACTGTGACACTCAAATATTATGAATTATTTACAATTCTGTTTCCGGGTTGTCCTCTCTCCATTCTCTCTCTCTTTTCTACACTGTCAATCTCTCTCTTCCACCCCTTTACACTGGCAAACTGTCTCTCTCACCCCTTTACACTGGCAAACTGTCTCTCTCTTCCACCCCTTTACACTGGCAAACTGTCTCTCTCTCTCACCCCTTTACACTGGCAAACTGTCTCTCTCACCCCTTTACACTGACAAACTGTCTCTCTCACCCCTTTACACTGGCAAACTGTCTCTCTCACCCCTTTACATTGGCAATCTGTCTCTCTCTTCCACCCCTTTACACTGGCAAACTGTCTCTCTCTTCCACCCCGTTACACTGGCAAACTGTCTCTCTCACCCCTTTACACTGGCAAACTGTCTCTCTCACCCCTTTACACTGGCAAACTGTCTCTCTCTTCCACCCCTTTACACTGGCAAACTGTCTCTCTCCCCCCTTTACACTGGCAAACTGTCTCTCTCACCTCTTTACACTGTCAAACTGTCTCTCTCACCCCTTTACACTGGCAAACTGTCTCTCTCACCCCTTTACACTGGCAAACTGTCTCTCTCTTCCACCCCTTTACACTGGCAAACTGTCTCTCTCACCCCTTTACACTGGCAAACTGTCTCTCTCTTCCACCCCTTTACACTGGCAAACTGTCTCTCTCCCCCCTTTACACTGGCAAACTGTCTCTCTCACCTCTTTACACTGTCAAACTGTCTCTCTCACCCCTTTACACTGGCAAACTGTCTCTCTCACCCCTTTACACTGGCAAACTGTCTCTCTCTTCCACCCCTTTACACTGGCAAACTGTCTCTCTCCCCCCTTTACACTGGCAAACTGTCTCTCTCACCTCTTTACACTGTCAAACTGTCTCTCTCACCCCTTTACACTGGCAAACTGTCTCTCTCACCCCTTTACACTGGCAAACTGTCTCTCTCACCCCTTTACACTGGCAAACTGTCTCTCTCACCCCTTTACACTGGCAAACTGTCTCTCTCACTCTTTCCATCTTTATCTTTGTCTGTTTATCCAACTCTGACTAGGTCTCATTTGTCCATCACTCTTTCAATCTGTCTCGGTCTCACTCTCTCAGCCACTCTACATTGTATATACAAAGTATGTGGACACCCCTTCAAATTGCTGGATTTGTCTATTTTAGCCACATCCGTTGCTGACAGGTATATAAAATCAAGCACACAGCCATGCAATCTCCATAGCTAAACATTGGCAGTAGAATGGCTTTACTGAAGAGCTCAGTGATTTACAACGTGGCACCGTGATTGAGTTCTCTTCATCTGGTGGCCGGGACAGGAGTTTGAGGAGTGTGTGTGTGTGTGTGTGTGTGTGTGTGTGTGTGTGTGTGTGTGTGTGTGTGTGTGTGTGTGTGTGTGTGTGTGTGTGTGTGTGTGTGTGTGTGTGTGTGTGTGTGTGTGTGAGGGAGGGAGTGTATGTCCCACATGTGTGCCTTTGTTTGGATGTGTGTGTGCATAATATGCATGCATAAGCCTACTGGAATGTGTGTGTATGTGTGTGTGCTCTCCAGTGGATTAATTTGTCTTGTTGAGGGATACTGTGATGTTTATCTCAGTGACATGGACAAATAAACGAAAGCAGGACCAATCTGAACGGGACAACCAGTACCCGGCCTTTTATGGTCCTGTTGGTGTGTTTGTTTAATTTTGGGCTTTCCTTTCAATCTGTCCATGCTTGTGTAACAACCAAATCTCACGTAAGGCCCCCAAAAGGCAAGAGACCTTGTGGAAACAACTGGAAAAATATAGCGTTTCGTTGACACCTTTCTTGCAGTCCAATGACCAAAGCGCCCTCTAGTGGCCTCATGGGTGGAATGTTATTATTTTTCACAATTTCATAATTAATGAACATGATTTATTTTTTATTTGCAGAAAATACAGTGTTTCTATGTCAAACGGTTTTGTTATATTTCAGTCTTCTGTGATGTATATAAAGTGCAATATTGGGATGCAAACTCAAAATGGAATACATTTAAACTCTATATCTGACATGGTACAGGTGTCTTCTTCTTTTTTAAGCCCATAACCATGTGTGAGGTGAATACTTTTGTTTAAGACTACCAAGAAACACTCTATGTGACCATGATTCAGCCCACTTCAGTAAAAGGTTACTATTATAACTCTAGATGACAAATTTAGCACAGCTAAATAACCATTAGCAATTAGCTGTTGTGGCTTAAGCTCCTGCTATTTTAGCAGTGGTCAGCTCCATCACTCTCCTGAAATAGAGAAATCGGCATCTGAGTTCTTTGAAATTTGAACGTTTGATGTGAAACAGAAGGAAGCTTTTATGTGAGATTTCTGTTGCAATTATTGAAATCTTGTGTCTCGAAAAACTCCAAAAGACTGCACTCTTTATTTTGGCTTTACTTCTTGAACGTAGAGCCATTTTTTCTCTGTGAGCCACGAAATGAAAACAAAGTTATGTCTCACACTGGAATGGAAAATATAATTGCTGCAATAAGAGATTTAAGCCAACAACCTATCATGGTGAGTTGAATGGCGACATGGGGGTGGGACAGGTGGTCAGAGATTGACCTTTTGACTAATGTGAGTCATGTGGTTTGACAAATAACCAGACAACCACCTTGAGAATGTCAGTTTGAATTTAAACTGAAACACCCCCCCTTTTCTATCTTGGAGTGTCTGTGTAGTGTCTCCGCAGTGAAAATATGTGTCTGTAGACTCCAAATCAACCCAACTCAAACATCCACTTACCTAATGACCCCCCCCCCCCCCCCCAAAACCTGGATTATATAAATGTATAGGATGCATAACTCTGCAAAGCTTTCGGCTCTAGTGTACATGAGGATATCTTTGTTTTGTCTCTATGGATGAGTTATACGACATTCAAAAGTCAATTACTTAAAACCGTTTTCTTTCACTTCGCTTTCAATATAAATTGAGTCATATTTTACAATGTAAGACGGTCACAATCAATTGAGCTATTCACCTTCTGTAAAACTGAGGACAATTTTTTAAATATTTAGTTCAAAACTGATTTGATCTATTAGAGGGCAACAGCCAGCAGACCAGGGTTTAAACCAGCAACCCTTGCAGTTATGCCATCACACGACCGGTGCCATTAAGGCCCAGACCTTAAAGCAGAGGCCAAGTTAAAGGTTACATTAGTCCTGCCAATGTGAGACTTTTGATAGATAAAAAACAAATCAGGCTTTGCATGTGTAAATGTTGTTTAAAGCACTTTTAAAACAAAACCAAATTCTGGTGTAAAAACCATGAAAATTAAAAATATAAAAACACATTTTTAAGTAAGTGGGCATTGGGCTGAAGCCAAAAAAGAAAGGAAATTCACATGAGCACCACAATGCCTACTCCACCCATGCTCTACCAAGCTTTCCAGCACACAGCTTTGACCTACTACAGTAGCTATGTTGGTCTGTTGTACTTCAAACAATGTGTAACGGAGAACCCGGGATGAAAGTAACACTTGTATTTTTTTTCCAATTTACTCAGAGATTGATAGAGCTACAGACACCATATTTAATGACAAACAATTTATGTATGATAATGGTGCCGGAGGGGATGGCAGTCGTTTTACGGGTTCCTAACGAATTGTGCTATTCTGTGTGTTTTTTTTGCGTTGTTTGTACGTTTTTTTGTACGTTTTTTGGTACATAATGTTTCTCCCACTGTCTCTTATGACCGAAAATAACTTCTGGACATCAGATCAGCTATTACTCACCTCGAACTGGACAAAGATTTTAATTTAACGAATCGGATACAAAAGATTTATGGCTCCTCCAGGACGAGGCCCAAATCCCTGTAATTTGCATGAAGAGGAAACGCCAATACAGGGGGTGCAGATCCAGGTGCTTGATGAGAATTAATTGGCGAGTGGATAATCCGCCTTTGCCATCCTTCCTACTGGCGAACGTGCAATCACTGGAGAATAAACTGGATGAGCTCCGTTCGAGACTATCCTACCAACGGGACATTCAAAACTGAAAGATATCTTATGTTTCACCAAATTGTGGCTGAACTAGGACATGGATAATATACAGTTGGCTGGGTTTCCCTTGCATCGGGAAGGCAGAACAGCAACCTCCGGTAAGATGAGGGGTGGTGGTCTGTGTCTATTTGTCAACACTAGCTGGTGCGCGATCTCTAATGTTAAGGCAGTCTCAAGGTTTTGCTCGCCTCATGATAAACTATAGACCACACTACTTACCAATATTTTTCGTAGCCGTCTATTTACCACCACAAACCGGGGACTTTAATGCAGGAAAACTTAAATCCGTTTTACCTAATTTCTACCAGCATGTCACATGTGCAACCAGAGGAAAACCAAATCTAGACCACCTTTATTTCACACACAGAGATGCGTACAAAGCTCTCCCCTGTCCTCCATTTGGCAAATCTGACCATAATTCTATCCTCACGATTCCTGCTTACAAGCAAAAACTCAAGCAGGAAGTACCTGTGACTCACTCAATATTGAAGTGGTAGAAGTGGTCGGATGATGTGGATGCTAAGCTACGTTGGTTTCATCCGATGGCATTGAAGAGTATACCACATCAGTCAGCAACTTCATCAACAAGTGCATCGATGATTAGCATGAGGCTGTATGTATTTTTATATAGGCCTATTGTAAATGTGTGTTATTGTAGCTTCACCATCTTTATTGCAAAAAGAAATACCAATACACACATACATTTGAGCTACATATTCAGGTAATGAACTGTCCATTGATCACCACAGCAATTTATGTCAATATTACGCAGGTAAATCAGGCATGCAGACAGGCTCTATCGACCTCTATATATGAGGGAATGTGTCCAACACACCTGTTGTTGGGCACCTTCTGACTTGTTTTTTCTCCATGACATGTTTTGCTAAAATAAAGGTTTAATTAAGGTTTGTAGTAGGCCAAAGGTGTGTTCTGGAAAACCTTGGTAGAGCATGGGTGGAGTAGGCATTGTGGAACTCATGTGAATTTCCTTTATTTTTCGGCTTCAGACCAATGCCTACTTCTCACTTAAAATGTATATTTTTGTTTTTAATATCGTACATTTCTAAATCAGGAATGGCTCTTGAATAGGGAGTAATTGCGGCTAGAGACTGCTGGTGTGGTCAGTTCTTGCTCTGAGGCTGAGAAAAGGAGGGAGAACGTGAATGAGGGAGAAAGAAAATGGTGGGGTGAAAAGAGAGAAAATAGAGAAAGGCGGAGAAGAGAAAGGGAGAATCTCAATTGGTTTTGTTCGCCTCCTGCCTCCTCTCCTCTGTTCTGTCCACGTTTTGAAAAAGGTCAAAAGTAATGGAGGAGAGGTGGCGAGGAGAGGGAACGTGGCAACAAGTGCGCTGATATGAAGAGACTCTCTGCTTTTCAACTCGCGCGTCATCAGGCAAACTACGTTTACAGGGGTGGAATCCAAAAATACATGTGCAAAGTGATAAAAACAAATGTAGATAGTAGATGTGTGCAGCTTTTCTCCTTCTAGAAAACAAAAGCTGATTGAAAGAGGGTGTGGTATAGGTGCTAGAACACTCCCACGCTGGCTGGTGGGAGGAAACTCTTGTGCATCCTCTGTCAAAGTAGGTCATGGAGGATAGGAGGACACTCCTTTGTTCACCTACTAACGAATTGACACTCCCTTGAGTACTCGACCACTTATCGGTTTCCTGGTCACGGAGGAGAGAGGAGTCGAGGAGAGGACTGTTTTTTCCCAATTGAGAATCTCCCAAAGAGAGAGATGTCTCAGAATAGTGACCCTTGACCTTTAGTCCAGCTGAATTCTGGGAGAGTGAGGGCAAAGTTCACAGTTCACCATTATGCTCTTCTATACTGTACCTCTATCCCTCCATCCCTCTATACCTTCATCCCTCCATCCTCCATACCTCTATCCCTCCATCTCTCCTTCCCTCTGTACCACTATACCTCCATCCCTCTATACCTTCATCCCTCCACCCTCCATACCTCTATCCCTCCATCTCTCCTTCCCTCTGTACCACTATACCTCCATCCCTCTATACCTTCATCCCTCCATCCCTCTATCCCTTCATCCCTCCATCCCTCTATCCCTTCATTCCTCAATACCTCTAGCCCTTCATCCCTCCATCCCAGACAGACAGACAGACAGACAGACAGACAGACAGACAGACAGACAGACAGACAGACAGACAGACAGACAGACAGACAGACAGACAGACAGACAGACAGACAGACAGACAGACAGACAGACAGACAGACAGACAGACAGACAGACAGACAGACAGACAGACAGACAGACAGACAGACAGACAGACAGACAGACAGACAGACAGACAGACAGCTGTACCTGTGTTTCATCCTATAGCTTGTTCTCCATCTTCTTTTTAAATAGTGAGCCAACATGTTTTAATCACTATTACTTCCATGACTAATGAAAACTCTTTTACTTATGCTCTTTCATTTCTCTGCACAGACATATAGTGAGCAACATGGATTACATATAGTGAGCAATATGAAATACATATAGTGAGCAATATGGAATACGTCTAGTGAGCAATATGGAATACGTATAGTGAGCAACATGGAATACATATAGTGAGCAATATGGAATACATATAGTGAGCAACATGGAATACATATAGTGAGCAATATGGATTACATATAGTGAGCAATATGGAATACGTATAGTGAGCAATATGGAATACGTCTAGTGAGCAACATGGATTACATATAGTGAGCAACATGGAATACATATAGTGAGCAATATGGAATACATATAGTGAGCAACATGGAATACATATAGTGAGCAATATGGAATACGTATAGTGAGCAATATGGAATACGTATAGTGAGCAATATGGAATACGTCTAGTGAGCAATATGGAATACATATAGTGAGCAATATGGAATACGTCTAGTGAGCAATATGGAATACATATAGTGAGCAATATGGAATACGTCTAGTGAGCAATATGGAATACATATAGTGAGCAATATGGAATACGTATAGTGAGCAATATGGAATACATATAGTGAGCAATATGGAATACATATAGTGAGCAATATGGAATACGTATAGTGAGCAATATGGAATACGTCTAGTGAGCAATATGGAATACATATAGTGAGCAATATGGAATACGTATAGTGAGCAATATGGAATACGTCTAGTGAGCAATATGGAATACATATAGTGAGCAATATGGAATACGTATAGTGAGCAATATGGAATACGTCTAGTGAGCAATATGGAATACATATAGTGAGCAATATGGAATACGTATAGTGAGCAATATGGAATACATATAGTGAGCAATATGGAATACATATAGTGAGCAATATGGAATACATATAGTGAGCAATATGGAATACGTCTAGTGAGCAATATGGAATACATATAGTGAGCAATATGGAATACATATAGTGAGCAATATGGAATACATATAGTGAGCAATATGGAATACGTATAGTGAGCAATATGGAATACGTATAGTGAGCAATATGGAATACGTCTAGTGAGCAATATGGAATACGTCTAGTGAGCAATATGGAATACATATAGTGAGCAATATGGAATACATATAGTGAGCAATATGTTTGGAATATCAAATCTCAATAAATAAAATTGTGAGAATTGCAATACATCATATCTGTATTGTATAGTATGTATAATAAGGTATAGTGTTGTAAAGTATTATATTGTATAGTATCATATAGTACTGTATAGTATTGTATATATATATTATTGTGCAGTATGTGTTGTTATTATTAGCTATCCAAGGAGGTTTGCATTTAACAGAAATCTTTATCCGACATTAAGTCATTAACCATATTTATCTACCGCAGAACAACTCACAGCCAATCCGAGAGAGGGAATTAGTGAATGAAAAAAAGAGGATTGCTACTGTTTCTGGAGCGTGAGGGCCTACGCTGGTATCCCTCTGAGCTCTCAACTACCTTATCATTTACTTTAATCTGATCCTAGATCAGAGCCCTGGGGTCCTGTGTGTGTTGTGAATATTTCCTTTCCCTGCCACTGGCCCAAGACAGATGGATCAAACACACTTTTGATTCATGGTTGTTGCGTTTGTTGGTTTGTGTGTGTCTGTTTAGTAATGTGTTTTCTCGCATACTCTTCATCTTGACGTTCATAACAGCGTCTGAAAGCAGGAGAGTATAAACGTTTAGATTGTTCTGCTCAGTGCTTGACTTAGATTGAAATAGATTCCGGTACTTGTTTTTGGTGCTGGTACTGTTGATATTTAGGAGCAGGTGTCACGCTCCTCTTCCTGGAAATGACTGGACCAAAGAGATTTTATTAAATCAGAACACCTGAACAAAAATAACAAAGAGAAAAACTAACAGTTCTGTAAGGTAACTAAACTATACAGAAAACAACTACCCACAAACCACAGGTGGGAAAAGGCTGCCTAAGTATGATTCCCAATCAGAGACAATGATAGACAGCTGCCTCTGATTGGAAACCATACCCGGCCAAACACAAAGAAATAGAAAACATAGAAAAAAGAAACTAGAATGCCCACCCTAATCACACCCTGGCCTAACCAAAATAGAGAATAAAAGCCTCTCTATGGCCAGGGCGTGACAGCAGGAGCTTCACAATACTGAGCTAATATTGTATAAGAAGCACAGGAGCTCAAGCAGTATAACATTTGAGGTGCCGGTACAAACACACAAACAAACAAACAAACACACACACACACACACACACACACACACACACACACACACACACACACACACACACACACACACACACACACACACACACACACACACACACACACACACACACACACACACACACACACACACACACACACACACACACACACACACACACACACACACACACACACACACACACACACACACACACACACTCTCTGAAACTGGGGAGAGTTAGAGAAGGCAGGAGAGATTTAAAGTAAACAGTAATGTAATAAACCCTCATTTGAATCAGATTTCCGTGCCCATCGCCGCTGAATTCCTAGTCGCATGTAAACTGTCCAGAAGTCATGCTGAATTATAACATCCCTGATAGAGACCTGTAACTTGATCTGACGAAAGGGGGGATGAGGGGTGAGGAGGGGTAAGGAGGGGGAGAGGGGGTTGACATGTTTGTATTGGCGATGAAAACCACTCATGGCACACATCTCTCTATAAAACGTGATGTTTATATTATTTTGATTCTATATTATTTTCTCTTCATCTGTTCTCTTTAACCAGTCATTTAAAGCCACCACAAGTCATCACAGTAAAACTAGCATGATTTCACCTAATATTTCTGTCATGTTTCAACAGGCCTTTTATTAAAATACTCCAGCCTACTAGAAACCAATCTAACCACGCTCGCCAACAGGCGCCCTAAAACACTTTCCCAAGTCAGGCCGGTCGCATTCAATATATTTCTCTCTCTTTTCATATTTCCCCCTTTGCTTTTTCTCTCCCTCTGCGTCGGCGGTGGTTCACTCAGAGGGTGACATCCTAAGTCAGCGTCTGAGTGAATCTGCTCCATTGTAACCTGGGAATGAAAGTGTCTTATTCGACGTCCATTGAGGGTTGAAGTTGGTTGTTCAAGTTGGAGATAATTCTGAGAGGAAAACAGAAAGGAACTGGTCTGAAAAGCAGGTAACAGTACTGAATACCAACTGGATAGGGGAAGCCTCGGAATAGGAATGGCGGTTTCCCATTCCCGCGGATGGACGGAAATTCACAAAGCACATACACACACATAACATGTAAAGACAAAGCGTGCGTAGCGGTTGGTGTTGGTCTGGGTCAGACATGTTGCTCCTGAGAAACAGGCTTTTCTTCATGCCACACAGCAGGGGCTTCAGCTCTGATTAAAGAGGAGAAAGATGAGGAGCTAATTCTCTCTCTCTCTCTCTCTCTCTCTCTCTCTCTCTCTCTCTCTCTCTCTCTCTCTCTCTCTCTCTCTCTCTCTCTCTCTCTCTCTCTCTCTCTCTCTGTCTCTCTCTCTCTCTCTCTCTCTCTCTCTCTCTCTCTCTCTCTCTCTCTCTCTCTCTCTCTCTCTCTCTCTCTCTCTCTCTGTCTCTCTCTTTCTCTCTCTCTCTCTCTCTCTCTCTCTCTCTCTCTCTCTCTCTCTCTCTCGCTCTTTCTCCTTCTACCCTCCCTTTCGTTCGTTGCCCCTTTTTTTCGGTCTGTCATTGGCTGGACGTGATGGGAGTGATGATCTGGTAATAGTAAGCCGTGGGAGGAGTCAGAGGAATAGGAGAGGAAGAAACAGAGAGGGTTTCCTCGGAGAAGCTCACGGGCCAGCGCACATGTCACTCCAGCCCGGCATGGATCAGCGCCAATGTTCATTCCCATTATCCTGATGTCTCGGACCTCCATCGGAACACCGGGAACGCTGTGTGGAACGCAGAGTCTTTTCCCAGGATATAGAGTTCTATTGGCAATGTTTGATCACATATGTATCGATTTCGATTTGCAGTTAGATTTGAAGTTTGCAGTTTTGTAGGTGCTGTGTAACAAAGTGACAACATTTTCCCCTTCTCCTTTCCCCCCTCATTTATACCTCTTGATTTTCGACACAGAATCATGTCACATTCAAGTGAGGCCTGATTCAATTCAATTCAAGCTCTAGTTAGTGCAAGATATATATCCGTCTCTCCTTCCTCTACTCTCTCCTTCCTCTACTCTCTCCTTTCTCTACTCTCTCCCCCTTTCAGCCAGGTGCTGTGTGTCTGTCAGTGTTGTCTTATGGTTTTGCAGTAGCACTGTCTCTTGCTTTCTCTCCTCTCACTCACACAGTGTGTTTAACATCTGCCCCGTGGACCTGCACCTCTCAGCACCTTTCAGCACCCATTGCAGTCTATCAGTCATTACGGCTCAATACTACTACACAGTCACACAGAAAGCACTCCTCCAACCACCCACCCCCTGCAACTGCTCAGCCATTACGGAGACAGGGCAGTAGACAGAGTTACAGTTAAACCATGACCACGACACAGCACTGAGAGGAACATGTAGCACCTGGAGGGAGAATGAAAGGGAAAGTAAGGGTTGCAACAGGGGAAGGGACTAATCAACTAATCGCCAAGACCTTGATTAGCTGGATCAGGTCTGGTAGTGCTGGGCCGGAACAAAAACTGCAAACCGTCTTGATTTTTTTCTGATTTGAATGCGGAGGCGTAGTATGGTAATTGGATAAAGAAGGAGGGGTGGGGGACAAGATGTAGGGGACAGCTCTTTTGTGGAAGAAGGACTGGGCTGTCATCAGAGATGAGATTCCTCCAACCCCCACCACCCTGTCTCTGACCCCTCCGCCCAGCAGGAGAAGAGGGATGCGGGATGGGGGGGGGGGGGGGGGGGCAGGGGTTTTCTGCTGTCCTTTTCATTTCCTTTGAAAAACACTGAACACTAAATTGTCTTGATCAATAGTGTTGTGCTCCGTTTCCATCGGTCTCTATAATGTTCATGCTCCAGAAACACATGGAGAAAACATGATCTGATCTGGAATCAGCTCCGTCTCCATCGGTCTCTATAATGTTCATGCTCCAGAAACACATGGAGAAAACATGATTTGACCTGGAATCAGCTCCGTCTCCATCGGTCTCTATAATGTTCATGCTCCAGAAACACATGGAGAAAACATGATCTGATCTGGAATCAGCTCTGGAATAGTGCATGAGACATTGGCCATTCTGCTCATTCTATAATCACTGAATTGGAGTCAGAAATACTCAGCTGGATCCCATATCAAAGTCTGTGTGTGAGTGTGTGTGTTTGCATGCGTGCGTTCATGCGTGTGTGTGTGCGTTCATGCGTGTGTGCGTGCGTTCATGCGTGTGTGTGTGCGTTCATGCGTGTGTGCGTGCGTTCATGCGTTCATGCGTGCGTTCATGCGTGTGTGCGTGCGTTCATGCGTGTGTGCGTGCGTTCATGCGTGTGCCTGTGCTCATGTATGTGAGGCTGTGTGCGACTGTGCTCTCCAGTGTGTAAATCTATCCTGAACAGGGTCCAGTTTTGTCCCAATAATAACTATAAAACGTGATGTTTATATTATTTTGATTCTATATTATTTTCTCTTCATCTGTTCTCTTTAACCAGTCATTTAAAGCCACCACAAGTCATCACAGTAAAACTAGCATGATTTCACCTAATATTTCTGTCATGTTTCAACAGGCCTTTTATTAAAATACTCCAGCCTACTAGAAACCAATCTAACCACACTCGCCAACAGGCGCCCTAAAACACTTTCCTAAGTCAGGCCGGTCGCATTCAATATATTTCTCTCTCTTTTCATATTTCCCCCTTTGCTTTTTCTCTCCCTCTGCGTCGGCGGTGGTTCACTCAGAGGGTGACATCCTAAGTCAGCGTCTGAGTGAATCTGCTCCATTGTAACCTGGGAATGAAAGTGTCTTATTCGACGTCCATTGAGGGTTGAAGTTGGTTGTTCAAGTTGGAGATAATTCTGAGAGGAAAACAGAAAGGAACTGGTCTGAAAAGCAGGTAACAGTACTGAATACCAACTGGATAGGGGAAGCCTCGGAATAGGAATGGCGGTTTCCCATTCCCGCGGATGGACGGAAATTCACAAAGCACATACACACACATAACATGTAAAGACAAAGCGTGCGTAGCGGTTGGTGTTGGTCTGGGTCAGACATGTTGCTCCTGAGAAACAGGCTTTTCTTCATGCCACACAGCAGGGGCTTCAGCTCTGATTAAAGAGGAGAAAGATGAGGAGCTAATTCTCTCTCTCTCTCTCTCTCTCTCTCTCTCTCTCTCTCTCTCTCTCTCTCTCTCTCTCTCTCTCTCTCTCTCTCTCTCTCTCCCTCTCTCTCTCTCTCTCTCTCGCTCTCTCTCTCTATTGCTCTCTCTCTCTCTCTCTCTCTCTCTCTCTCTCTCTCTCTCTCTCTCTCTCTCTCTCTCTCTCTCTCTCTCTCTCTCTCTCTCTCTTATCAAACAATGATGTGTGCTATTTCCTTTGAATGTAATTTTATCTCCTGATCTATTTATTCCCAAAGCCACATTCCCTTTCTCTGGTCACAAAATCCACAGAACCTTTCCTGGCCGGATTAGTCAGAATTGATGAGGTGGATAGACTGTGAGAGCTTGTTACACACACACACACACACACACACACACACACACACACACACACACACACACACACACACACACACACACACACACACACACACACACACACACACACACACACACACACACACACACACACACACACACACACACACACACACACACACACACGCACACACACACACACACACACACACTGTATATCTGTATTTGGGGCAGAAAGAGACCAACCAACTTGTGTGACTGAAAACCATTGGTATGGAAAATTTGTGTCCTTTTCAGCCCTTCTGATTCTCCCTCTCTCTGTTTCTCCCTCTCTCTGTTTTCCCTCTCTCTGTTTCTCCCTCTCTCTGTTTCTCCCTCTCTCTGTTTCTCCCTCCCTCTGTTTCTCCCTCTCTCTCTTTCTCCCTCTCTCTGTTTCTCCCTCTCTCTCTTTCTCCCTCTCTCTGTATCTTCCTCACTCGTTGTCTCTCTTTCCCGACCTCCTTTTGTATCTCCTCGTCTCTCTATTACTGTAACCAGCTTCTTTCATTTTCCATCTATTTTCTGACAGCATAAGGAGTTTTGGTGCCAGAGCCCTCCACTGAGCTTTCACTCTCTCCCCTATTCTGTTGCTCTTTACAGCTCTTCCCTTCTTCCCTTCTTTCTTCCATCCTTTCATCCCTCCATCCTTCCATCCCTCTATACTTTCATCCCTCCATCCTTTCATCCCGCCAACCATCTGGTGCCCCTACCCCACTGAGCTGAGTTCACCTCTAACAACCCACAGCTGGGTTTAAAACACACAGACACACAGACACACACACGCACGAACACGCATGCGTGCAAACAGATGCACACACAGTACATGGATGTACAGTGGATAAGGGGACTGACAGTGAGCATAACCCACTGAGGCTCTCATATAATAAGTACCCTCTGCTACCTCCATTCTAACAAGGCAGCTCTGAGACCTCCATTCTAACAAGGCAGCTCTGCTACCTCCACTCTAACAAGGCAGCTCTGAGACCTCCATTCTAACAAGGCAGCTCTGAGACCTCCACTCCAACATGGCAGCTCTGAGACCTCCACTCTAACATGGCAGCTCTGACACCTCCACTCCAACATGGCAGCTCTGAGACCTCCACTCCAACATGGCAGCTCTGAGACCCCCACTCTAACATGGCAGCTCTGAGACCAGCTCTGAGACACACACACACACACACACACACACACACACACACACACACACACACACACACACACACACACACACACACACACACACACACACACACACACACACACACACACACACACACACACTTCGAGTGTTTTCCTCAGATCCAAATCTAACGTGTCGTGAACCAGGAGGATTAATTGTTAATCTTAACAACCATCATTATCTGGAGTGATTGTAAATTCTCCTCAGTTCTTTCGGTGCCCAGAGAGTCAGACTGCTGATGAGATCCATGTCTTTTTTTCTTCTAAATTTCACCTTTTTTTTCTCCTCTCTTTTTTTCCTTCAGTCTTTTTTTCTCCTTCTCTTCCTGGAACTAATTTTCACAATGATTTCATAGCTGCAGAATGTCCTAATTGCGGAGACCTGGTCTCTCAAGCTGTGGGGCTTTTGGCCGCGGGGTGGGGGGTAGAAGGATTTGTGTGTGAGTGTGCGTGAGAGAGAGAAAGAGAGAGAGAAAGAGAGAGAGAGAGTGTCTAAGGGTTTGGGGTGGGTCAGAGACTTTTAGTGCTGGGGTACCTTTACATTTGATGGACGTTTAGGGGACCTAGACTCTGTCCGACAGTTAAACCCAGGTGGGGGACATTGTGTGTGTGTGTGTGTGTGTGTGTGTGTGTGTGTGTGTGTGTGTGTGTGTGTGTGTGTGTGTGTGTG
Source organism: Salvelinus alpinus (assembly GCF_045679555.1). NCBI lineage: Eukaryota > Metazoa > Chordata > Actinopteri > Salmoniformes > Salmonidae > Salvelinus > Salvelinus alpinus. Next base: position 18,538,162 of record NC_092114.1, on the reverse strand, counting down.
TGTGTGTGTGTGTGTGTGTGTGTGTGTGTGTGTGTGTGTGTGTGTGTGTGTGTCTGGGCAGTAAAGATATAGAACAGTGGTCCACTCAAAGAACACCCCCGAAGGCCGAAATAACACACTTAACTCAACTCACGCTGTTTCACTCAATCACCATAATATAGTTTCAACACGGCACTCAGGAGGCACACAGACAGAGGCAAGGAAATACTCTGATGAACACAAACACACATACAGGGCCAAAAATAAACACTGACTCTTGGGGGTACTCTAATACTGTTCCAATTATGTTTTCAACAGTTAAAGTGTGCCCTAGATACTAATGTAACGCTTATGTGCACAAATAAATTCTCAACATCACTTCAATTCATAGCCAGGCAGGTCACCCGTGATACAAGTCAGTATTCGACATCCATCCATGTCTGAGGACATCGGGAGATGACGTGGAAATTGGCTACTAGGGGCAACAGTGAGCGTTTTTAGCTTCAAGTAGGTTTCTATTTTGCTAGGGCTTTTGTGGACATGGATGGTGAACAGTTTAAAGCATCTACCTCTGGTTACAAACATTGCATGTTCAAATCCAGTTATAGAAAGTTGTTTTTTATACATTTTTTAAGCCTATCTCAAACCTTAACCCTTGCCTTAACCATTCAGAGTTAATGCCTTACCTTAACCATTCAGAGTTAATGCCTTACCTTAACCATTCAGAGTTAATGCCTTACCTTAACCATTCAGAGTTAATGTCTAACCTTAACCATTCAGAGTTAATGCTTAACCTTAACCATTCAGAGTTAATGCCTTACCTTAACCATTCAGAGTTAATGCCTTACCTTAACCATTCAGAGTTAATGCCTTACCTTAACCATTCAGAGTTAATGCCTTACCTTAACCATTCAGAGTTAATGCCTTACCTTAACCATTCAGAGTTAATGCTTAACCTTAACCATTCAGAGTTAATGCCTTACCTTAACCATTCAGAGTTAATGCCTTACCTTAACCATTCAGAGTTAATGCCTTACCTTAACCATTCAGAGTTAATGCCTTACCTTAACCATTCAGAGTTAATGCCTTACCTTAACCATTCAGAGTTAATGCCTTACCTTAACCATTCAGAGTTAATGCCTTACCTTAACCATTCAGAGTTAATGCCTTACCTTAACCATTCAGAGTTAATGCTTTACCTTAACCATTCAGAGTTAATGCCTTACCTTAACCATTCAGAGTTAATGCCTTACCTTAACCATTCAGAGTTAATGCCTTACCTTAACTATTCAGAGTTAATGCCTTACCTTAACCATTCAGAGTTAATGCCTTACCTTAACCATTCAGAGTTAATGCCTTACCTTAACCATTCAGAGTTAATGCCTAGCCTTAATAATTCAGAGTTGATACTTAAACTTAACCTTAAACATTTCGAAATGTGACGTTTGGAACAACTTCGAAATTTGACGTTTGTTATTTTATCTTGGCCCTCCGTTTCCTATAGTTCACAATCAGCTCCTTTGTCTTTCTGACATTGAGGGAGAGGTTGTTGTCCTGGCACCACACTGCCAGGTCTCTGACCTCTTCCCTGTAGGCTGTCTTATCGACGTCGGTGATCAGGCCTATCGCCGTTGTGTTGTAAGCAAACTTAATGATGGTGTTTGAGTCGTTTGCAGCCATGCAGTCGTGGGTGAACAGGGAGTACAGGAGTGGGCTAACTACTCACCCCTGAGGGGCGCCCATGTGGGGGTCAGCATGGCAATGTGTTGTTGCTTATCCTCACCAACTGGGGGCAGCCTGTCAGAAAGTCCAGTATCCAATTGCAGAGGTAGATATTTAATCTCAAGGTCCTTAGTTTAGGGATGAGCTTTGAGGGCACTCTGATGTTGAACGCTGAGTTGTAGTCAATGGACATCATTCTAACATAGGTGTTCCTTTTGTCCAGGTGGGAAAGGGCAGTGTGGAGTGCAATAAAGATTGCGTCATCTGTGGATCTGTTGGGGCGGTATGCGAATTGGAGTGGGTCCAGAGTGTCTGGGATGATGGTGTTAATGTGAGCCGTGACCAGCCATTCAAAGCATGTCAAGGCTACAGATGTGAGTGCTAAGGTGTGGTATTCATTTAGACAGGCTAACACTATGGTGGCCTGCTTGAAACATGTGGGTATTACAGACCGGGTCAGGAACAGGTTGAAAATGTCAGTGGAAACACTTGCTAGCTGGTCAGCGCATGCTCTGAGTACCCGTCCTGGTAATTCGTCCGGCCCTGCGGCCTTGTGAATGTTAAACCTTTTCAAAGGTTGTAATCAAATCGGCTACGGAGAGCGTGATCACACAGTCGTCCGGAACACCTAGTGTTCTTATCTATGGTTCAGTGTTACTTGCCTCGAAGCGAGCATAGAAGGCATTTAACTCGTCTGGTAGGCTCACGTCACTGGTCAGCTCGCGGCTGGTACGGCAACTGCACCGCCCTTAACCGTAAGGCTCTCCAGAGGGTGGTGCGGTCTGTACAACGCATCACCGGGGGCAAACTACCTGCCCTCCATGACACCTACAGCACCTGATGTCACAGGAAGGCCAAAAAGATCATCAAGGACATCAACCAGCCGAGCCACTCCCTGTTCACACCACTACCATCCAGAAGGCGAGGTCAGTACAGGTGCATCAAAGCTGGGACAAAGAGACTGAAAAACAGCTTCTATCTCAAGGCCATCAGACTGCTAAACAGCAATCACTAACTCAGAGAGTCTGCTGACTACATTGAGACCCAATCACTGGTCACTTTAAGAAATGGATCACTAGTCACTTTATACAATGCACTCTAAATAATGCCACTTTAATAATGTTTACATATCTTATATTACTCATATCACATGTGTATACTGTGATTTATACCATCTATTGCGCCTTGCCTATGCCGCTCGGCCATCGCTTATCCATATACTCACATGTACATATTCTCATTCACACCTTTAGATTTGTGTGTATTAGGTAGTTGTTGGGGAATTGTTAAATTACTTGTTAGATATTACTGCACTGTTGGAACTAAACTCAGCAGAAAAAGAACACGGACAGCAGATCATCCTCGCAGTGGCAGACCACGTGTAACAACACCTGCACAGGATCGGTACATCCGAACATCACACCTGCGGGACAGATACAGGATGGCAACAACAACTGCTCGAGTTACACCAGGAATGCACAATCCCTCCATCAGTGCTCAGACAGTCCGCAATAGGCTGAGAGAGGCTGGACTGAGGGCTTGTAGGCCTGTTGTAAGGCAGGTCCTCACCAGACATTACCGGCAACAACGTCGCCTATGGGCACAAACCCACAGTCGCTGGACCAGACAGGACTTGCAAAAAGGGTTCTTCATTGACGAGTCGTGGTTTTGTCTCACCAGGGGTGATGGCCGGATTCGCATTTATCGTTGAAGGAATGAGCGTTACAGAGAGGCCTGTACTCTAGAGCGGGATCGATTTGGTGGTGGAGGGTCCGTCATGGTCTGGGGCAGTGTGTCACAGCATCATCGGACTGAGCTTGTTGTCATTGCAGGCAATCTCAACGCTGTGCGTTACAGGGAAGACATCCTCCTCCCTCATGTGGTACCCTTCCTGCAGGCTCATCCTGACATGACCCTCCAGCATGACAATGCCACCAGCCGTACTGCTCGTTCTGTGCATGATTTCCTGCAAGACAGGAATGTCAGTGTTCTGCCATGGCCAGCAAAGAGCCCAGATCTCAATCCCATTGAGCACGTCTGGGACCGGTTGGATCGGAGGGTGAGGGCTAGGGCCATTCCCCCCAGAAATGTCTGGGAACTGGCAGGTGCCTTGGTTGAAGAGTGGGGTAACATCTCACAGCAAGAACTGGCAAATCTGGTGCAGTCCATGAGGAGGAGATGCACTGCAGTACTTAATGCAGCTGGGGGCAACACCAGATACTGACTGTTACTTTTGATTTTGACCCCCTCTTTGTTCAGAAACACATTATTCAATTTCTGTTAGTCACATGTCTGTGGAACTTGTTAAATTTATGTCTCAGTTGTTGAATCTTGTTATGTTCATACAAATATTTACACATGTTAAGTTTGCTGAAAATAAACGCAGTTGACAGTGAGAGGATGTTTCTTTTTTTGCTGAGTTTAGAAACAAAAGTATTTCGCTACACTCGCATTAACATCTGCTAACCATGTGTATGTGACAAATGCATTTTTATTTTATTTTATTTTGAAATGAGGTAAAACAGACTTCAGTTTCCCTGCATTAAACTCCCCAGCCACTAGGAGTGCCACATTTGGCTGAGAATTTTCTTGTTTGCTTATGACTATTATTTTTTAAACATTTATTTAACTAGGCAAGTCAGTTAAGAACAAATTCTTATTTTCAATGACGGCCTAGGAACAGTGGGTTAACTGCCTTGTTCAGGGGCAGAACGACAGATTTTCACCTTGTCAGCTCAGGGATTCAATCTTGCAACCTTTCGATTATTCATCCAACACTCTAACCACTAGGCTACCTGCCACCCCGGTACAGCTTGTTAAGTGTGGTCTTAGTGCCAACATCAGTTTGTGGTAGTAAATAGACAGCTAAGAAAAATATAGATGAAAACTCTCTTGGTAAATAGTGTGGTTTACAGTTTATCATGAGGTATTCTACCTCAGGTGAGCAGAACCTCGAGACTTCCTTAATATTAGACATCGCTCACCAACTGTTGTTTGGTATTTTGGTATATTATTAGGATCCCCATTAGCTGTTGCAAACGCAGCAGCTACTCGTCCTGTGTTCCACACAAAACATGAAACATGACATAATACAGAACATTAATAAAACAAGAACAGATCAAGGACTAAGGGACACATGCCCTCTCCCCTCAGCTTACCGAACACAGCTGTTCTGTCCTGCCAATGTTTAGAAAAACCAGCTAGATTTATAATTCCCATGTCCTTGTTCAGCCACGACTCTGTGAAACATAGGATATTACAGTTCTTCAGATCACGTTGATAGGATAGTCTCCAACGGAGCTCATCCAGTTTATTTGCTAATGATTGAACGTTTGCCAATAAAACGGAGGCTAATGGCGACTTATCCACTCGCCGTCTCAGTCTCGTTAGATATCCTCCACTCCGACCGCTATATCGCCGCTTCTTAGAAATCGCTGTTTTGATGTCCAGAAGCTCTTTTCGGTCGTATGAAATAACGGCCAAAACATTACGGCCAAAACATTACCTACAAAACATTACCTACAAAACATTACGGCCAAAACAAGTTAGGATCAGTGCAAAAACAGACAGGAAATAGAAGAATTGGTCAGGAGCCTGTAAAACAGCAGCCCTCTCATCCTGCACCATTATTACACATGGGTGTGTGTTTGTGTGTGTGTGTGTTACACATCGTTATTTACACACAGACACACTATTTATAATTTCATACTGTATGTTATCGCCTGTAAATAGAGACATTAAAAACACACGGGAAAGGTTGATGAAAGTGAAATAGAAAAATGAAAAAAAGCGAGACAACGGTGCCAATAGTTTACCCTCAGACCCATGACGGCAACCAATCGGAGTAGAAACAGCAGGGCAAGAGTCAGTGGACTGCATCATAACAGACACACACACTAGCCAGGTCGCTCAAGATCCACTTTCAAAATAGACATCTGTCCAAGTATCCAGGATGTCGGGAGATGCCTTCAAAAAACTGCCACTAGGCGCAACGATGAGTGCCATTACCATGAAGTGGGGTTTTCCTGTCATTTATTTTACCCTATCCTAAACCTTAACTTAAAGAATTCAGAATCAATGCCTAAACTTAACCAGAGGCAAGGCACCGGCGACAGCAGTTTCCAAAACACCTTGACCTTATAGCAACGTACCTAAACATAACCTTTTGAGTTGTTTCTGCTTTAAACCCTGTAACCACACGGAATGAATCCTGTAACCACACGGAATGAACCCTGTAACCACACGGAATGAATCCTGTAACCACACGGAATGAATCCTGTAACCACACGGAATGAATCCTGTAACCACACGGAATGAACCCTGTAACCACACGGAATGAACCCTGTAACCACACGGAATGAATCCTGTAACCACATGGAATGAATCCTGTAACCACACGGAATGAATCCTGTAACCACACGGAATGAATCCTGTAACCACACGGAATGAACCCTGTAACCACACGGAATGAACCCTGTAACCACACGGAATGAATCCTGTAACCACATGGAATGAATCCTGTAACCACACGGAATAAATCCTGTAACCACATGGAATGAACCCTGTAACCACACGGAATGAATCCTGTAACCACACGGAATGAACCCTGTAACCACACGGAATGAATCCTGTAACCACATGGAATGAACCCTGTAACCACATGGAATGAATCCTGTAACCATGCGGAATGAACCCTGTAACCACATGGAATGAATCCTGTAACCACATGGAATGAATCCTGTAACCACACGGAATGAATCCTGTAACCACATGGAATGAATCCTGTAACCACGCGGAATGAATCCTGTAACCACATGGAATGAATCCTGTAACCACACGGAAGGAATCCTGTAACCACATGGAATGAACCCTGTAACCACACGGAATGAACCCTGTAACCACATGGAATTAATAGGTCAAAATTAGACGTTCATCCACATTACGTCAAATCCCGAAACTATGACATCAGGTTGTAATCCGACTTGAAACTATGAGATCAGGTTGGTTAAGTAAACATGATAGGCTCCTTCGACTAGCACACAGCAAGACATTTATACACACAAGCAAATGCTTCTGTTTGTCTATCTGTCTGTTTGTCTGTCTGTCTTTCTTCCATGCTTTTTCCCTATTACTCCTACCGTTCTATTATGTACTGATGAATTCACAATGTGTCTGGCTAGCTCCTGTCACAGTGCTGGTACAGGGGCCAGCTGTGGGGGTCCTTTAGTGAGGATCTGTCCATGTGTCTGTCTGACAAGAACAGGGCTGGGTTTACACTGTCCTGAACGCCCAGCCATCGCTCCTAATTACTGTCCTGTCACAGAGCCGGGGAACTTCAGGGGAACTGGAAGGAACCAGAGGTCTGGAAGTCATTACACAGTGAGTTGAGTGAGTACCCCATCCCCACCTCCCCACCTCCCTCCATCCCCACCTCCCCACCTCCCTCCCTCCCTCCATCCCCACCTCCCCACCTCCCTCCATCCCCACCTCCATCCCCACCTCCCCACTTCCTTCCATCCCCACCTCCCTCCCTCCCTCCCTCCATCCCCACCTCCCCACCTCCCTCCATCTCCACCTCCCTCCCTCCATCCCCACCTCCCCACCTCCCTCCCTCCATCCCCACCTCCCTCCATCCCCTACCTCCCTCCATCCCCACCTCCCTCCATCCCCACCTCCCCACCTCCCTCCATCCCCATCTCCCCACCTCATCCATCCATCCCCACCTCCCCACCTCCCTCCATCCCCACCTCCCTCCCTCCATCCCCACCTCCCCACCTCCCTCCCTCCATCCCCACCTCCCTCCATCCCCTACCTCCCTCCATCCCCACCTCCCTCCATCCCCACCTCCCCACCTCCCTCCATCCCCACCTCCCTCTCTCCCTCCATCCCCACCTCCCAACCTCCCTCCATCCCCACCTCCCTCCCTCCCTCCATCCCCACCTCCCTCCCTCCATCCCCACCTCCCCCTCCATCCCCACCTCCCTCCCTCCATCCCAACACCCTCCCTCCCTCCATCCCCACCTCCCTCCCTCCCTCCATCCCCCCTCTCACACTCCCCTAGCTTTAATCACTCTCAGCTGAGGAGGGATGGAAGGAGGAGGGAAGGGGGAGGATATTTCAAGGGGGCTTAATCAGCAACAAGTGCGTTTGAATCCACTCAGCCCAACCCCTCTGTTTGTAAAACAAACCATAATACACACACACACAAACACGCACACTCACACACACACACACACACACACACACACACACACACACACACACACACACACACACACACACACACACACACACACACACACACACACACACACACACACACACACATATGTCCCCACCAACCCCCATGGTGAGCTGCCAGGTTTCTGGAGAGGAAACTCTCTCTCACAGGAACAGGAAATGAAGAGGCAGACACACACACACACAGGTTGCTCTGTATCACCAACCCTTACACACACACACACACACACACACACACACACACACACACACACACACACACACACACACACACACACACACACACACACACACACACACACACACACACACACACACACACACACACACGCACACACACACGCACACAGACAGACACACTAACACACACGCGCACACCAACCCCCGGGCCCTCATCGACCCCCAGGCCCTTTTCCTTAAAGTGGAGACACTTCCGGGTTGGAGCGAGCGGTCGCATTCGCACTCTGGTCCGCAGGTAGTATAACTTTTCATTACATTTCATTACATCTCATTATAATACAACGGTTTGATTTGTCTAATCTTAGCAATTTCTTCTTAGCTAGCTACATAGCCGTCTTTGTATCAAAGATAATTGCGCAATTATCGTATTCCGTCGTCCTAACGTAGTCTACACTGCTATCTGCCCAGCAGCTAGCCAGCTAGCAAACGTCTACCGAATAGCAGCACTGTAGAAACTATTACACTCAACTGAACGACTTGATTAGTGTAGTGTTAGCTAGCTACATAGTTGTCTTTGCTGTCTTCGTATCCAAGATAATTGTGTAGTTTAGAGTGTGTAGTTTTAGAGTGATTATCTTAATTTACCGAGGTTAGCTAGCCAGCTATTTGTCGTCCTTAACGTAGGAGACACTGCTAGCTAGCCAACAGCTAGCCAACGTCTACCGAATAGAACTTCCGCACTCAACAACCCGGTCGCATTCCGCTTCGCTCCACAGGTAGTATCACATTTTCATTTCATTTCATTACAGTACAACGGTTTGATTTGTTTGATCGTAGCTAGCTACATAGCTAGCTACATAGCCGTCTTTGTATCAAAGATAATTGTGTAGTCTAGAGCGATTTTCTAGGTTAGCTAGCCAGCTATTGTCGTTCTTTTAACGCAACGTAACGTAATCAACACTGCTAGCTAGCCAGCTAGCCCCCGAATAGTGTAGTGTTAGCTAGCTACTTAGTTGTCTTTGCTGTCTTCGTATCCAAGATAATTGTGTAGTTTAGAGTGTGTAGTTTTAGAGTGATTATCTTAATTTACCGAGGTTAGCTAGCCAGCTATTTGTCGTCCTTAACGTAGGAGACACTGCTAGCTAGCCAACAGCTAGCCAACGTCTACCGAATAGAACTTCCGCACTCAACAACCCGGTCGCATTCCGCTTCGCTCCACAGGTAGTATCACATTTTCATTTCATTTCATTACAGTACAACGGTTTGATTTGTTTGATCGTAGCTAGCTACATAGCTAGCTACATAGCCGTCTTTGTATCAAAGATAATTGTGTAGTCTAGAGCGATTTTCTAGGTTAGCTAGCCAGCTATTGTCGTTCTTTTAACGCAACGTAACGTAATCAACACTGCTAGCTAGCCAGCTAGCCCCCGAATAGCAGCACTGTAGAAACTATTACACTCAACGGAACGACTTGATTAGTGTAGTGTCAACAACGCAGCCACTGCCAGCTAGCCTACAAAGTCAACAACGCAGCCACTGCCAGCTAGCCTACTTCAACAGTACTGTATCATTTTAATCATTTTAGTCAATAAGATTCTTGCTACGTAAGCTTAACTTTCTGAACATTCGAGACGTGTTGTCCACTTGTCATTCCAATCTCCTTTGCATTAGCGTAGCCTCTTCTGTAGCCTGTCAACTATGTGTCTGTCTATCCCTGTTCTCTCCTCTCTGCACAGACCATACAAACGCTCCACACCGCGTGGCCGCGGCCACCCTAATCTGGTGGTCCCAGCGCGCACGACCCACGTGGAGTTCCAGGTCTCCGGTAGCCTCTGGAACTGCCGATCTGCGGCCAACAAGGCAGAGTTCATCTCAGCCTATGCCTCCCTCCAGTCCCTCGACTTCTTGGCACTGACGGAAACATGGATCACCACAGATAACACTGCTACTCCTACTGCTCTCTCTTCGTCCGCCCACGTGTTCTCCCACACCCCGAGAGCTTCTGGTCAGCGGGGTGGTGGCACCGGGATCCTCATCTCTCCCAAGTGGTCATTCTCTCTTTCTCCCCTTACCCATCTGTCTATCGCCTCCTTTGAATTCCATGCTGTCACAGTTACCAGCCCTTTCAAGCTTAACATCCTTATCATTTATCGCCCTCCAGGTTCCCTCGGAGAGTTCATCAATGAGCTTGATGCCTTGATAAGCTCCTTTCCTGAGGACGGCTCACCTCTCACAGTTCTGGGCGACTTTAACCTCCCCACGTCTACCTTTGACTCATTCCTCTCTGCCTCCTTCTTTCCACTCCTCTCCTCTTTTGACCTCACCCTCTCACCTTCCCCCCCTACTCACAAGGCAGGCAATACGCTCGACCTCATCTTTACTAGATGCTGTTCTTCCACTAACCTCATTGCAACTCCCCTCCAAGTCTCCGACCACTACCTTGTATCCTTTTCCCTCTCGCTCTCATCCAACACTTCCCACACTGCCCCTACTCGGATGGTATCGCGCCGTCCCAACCTTCGCTCTCTCTCCCCCGCTACTCTCTCCTCTTCCATCCTATCATCTCTTCCCTCTGCTCAAACCTTCTCCAACCTATCTCCTGATTCTGCCTCCTCAACCCTCCTCTCCTCCCTTTCTGCATCCTTTGACTCTCTCTGTCCCCTATCCTCCAGGCCGGCTCGGCCCTCCCCTCCCGCTCCGTGGCTCGACGACTCATTGCGAGCTCACAGAACAGGGCTCCGGGCAGCCGAGCGGAAATGGAGGAAAACTCGCCTCCCTGCGGACCTGGCATCCTTTCACTCCCTCCTCTCTACATTTTCCTCTTCTGTCTCTGCTGCTAAAGCCACTTTCTACCACTCTAAATTCCAAGCATCTGCCTCTAACCCTAGGAAGCTCTTTGCCACCTTCTCCTCCCTCCTGAATCCTCCTCACCCTCCCCCCCTCCTCCCTCTCTGCAGATGACTTCGTCAACCATTTTGAAAAGAAGGTCGACGACATCCGATCCTCGTTTGCTAAGTCAAACGACACCGCTGCTTCTGCTCACACTGCCCTACCCTGTGCTCTGACCTCTTTCTCCCCTCTCTCTCCAGATGAAATCTCGCGTCTTGTGACGGCCGGCCGCCCAACAACCTGCCCGCTTGACCCTATCCCCTCCTCTCTTCTCCAGACCATTTCCGGAGACCTTCTCCCTTACCTCACCTCGCTCATCAACTCATCCCTGACCGCTGGCTACGTCCCTTCCGTCTTCAAGAGAGCGAGAGTTGCACCCCTTCTGAAAAAACCTACACTCGATCCCTCTGATGTCAACAACTACAGACCAGTATCCCTTCTTTCTTTTCTCTCCAAAACTCTTGAACGTGCCGTCCTTGGCCAGCTCTCCCGCTATCTCTCTCAGAATGACCTTCTTGATCCAAATCAGTCAGGTTTCAAGACTAGTCATTCAACTGAGACTGCTCTTCTCTGTATCACGGAGGCGCTCCGCACTGCTAAAGCTAACTCTCTCTCCTCTGCTCTCATCCTTCTAGACCTATCGGCTGCCTTCGATACTGTGAACCATCAGATCCTCCTCTCCACCCTCTCCGAGTTGGGCATCTCCGGCGCGGCCCACGCTTGGATTGCGTCCTACCTGACAGGTCGCTCCTACCAGGTGGCGTGGCGAGAATCTGTCTCCTCACCACGTGCTCTCACCACTGGTGTCCCCCAGGGCTCTGTTCTAGGCCCTCTCCTATTCTCGCTATACACCAAGTCACTTGGCTCTGTCATAACCTCACATGGTCTCTCCTATCATTGCTATGCAGACGACACACAACTAATCTTCTCCTTTCCCCCTTCTGATGACCAGGTGGCGAATCGCATCTCTGCATGTCTGGCAGACATATCAGTGTGGATGACGGATCACCACCTCAAGCTGAACCTCGGCAAGACGGAGCTGCTCTTCCTCCCGGGGAAGGACTGCCCGTTCCATGATCTCGCCATCACGGTTGACAACTCCATTGTGTCCTCCTCCCAGAGCGCTAAGAACCTTGGCGTGATCCTGGACAACACCCTGTCGTTCTCAACTAACATCAAGGCGGTGGCCCGTTCCTGTAGGTTCATGCTCTACAACATCCGCAGAGTACGACCCTGCCTCACACAGGAAGCGGCGCAGGTCCTAATCCAGGCACTTGTCATCTCCCGTCTGGATTACTGCAACTCGCTGTTGGCTGGGCTCCCTGCCTGTGCCATTAAACCCCTACAACTCATCCAGAACGCCGCAGCCCGTCTGGTGTTCAACCTTCCCAAGTTCTCTCACGTCACCCCGCTCCTCCGCTCTCTTCACTGGCTTCCAGTTGAAGCTCGCATCCGCTACAAGACCATGGTGCTTGCCTACGGAGCTGTGAGGGGAACGGCACCTCAGTACCTCCAGGCTCTGATCAGGCCCTACACCCAAACAAGGGCACTGCGTTCATCCACCTCTGGCCTGCTCGCCTCCCTACCACTGAGGAAGTACAGTTCCCGCTCAGCCCAGTCAAAACTGTTCGCTGCTCTGGCCCCCCAATGGTGGAACAAACTCCCTCACGACGCCAGGACAGCGGAGTCAATCACCACCTTCCGGAGACACCTGAAACCCCACCTCTTTAAGGAATACCTAGGATAGGATAAAGTAATCCTTCTCACCCCCCCCCCCCCCCTTAAAAGATTTAGATGCACTATTGTAAAGTGGCTGTTCCACTGGATGTCATAAGGTGAATGCACCAATTTGTAAGTCGCTCTGGATAAGTAATGACTTAAATGTAAATGTAAATGAGACCGCTGGGCCTGCTTGTTTTTATCAGTCCTCTGTTGTTACCGAGAACCTGACGGTGAGGCGTTAGGGGAAACAAGGTGTGTGTGTTAGTGGGTTGACACTTAGTGATTCTGACGGTTCCACCACAGGGTCCCGTGTTTCCCAGAAGTCCCCTCTTCCGTTAGCAGCTACCCATGATGCCTGCTGGGTGGGTGAGGGCTGACGGGGAAAATGAGAGGAACCAAGAAACACAACCCCTCATCAAACAGTCTCTAATCAACCGAGCGCTCACACTCACTCACACACATAAAGACACACACATTCACTGTCTCTACATCTCCTTCTGTCTCCCTGTCGTTCTCTCTGTACATGAGTTGTGTGTCTACAGACAAAAGACCAAATATTGTATAAGAGAACAAGTTCAGCTGGAGTTGTCATCCATCATCAGACAAATAGTTCCCTTCAGCTTCAGCAGTGTGTGTGTGTGTGTGTGTGTGTGTGTGTGTGTGTGTGTGTGTGTGTGTGTGTGTGTGTGTGTGTGTGTGTGTGTGTGTGTGTGTGTGTGTGTGTGTGTGTGTGTGTGTGTGTGTGTGTGTGTGTGTGTGTGTGTGTGTGTGTGTGTGTGTGTGTGTGTGTGCAGTAGATGAATGAAAACATTCCTCACCTGTAACCAGCTGTTGGTGATTAATCTGAAACTGTGACCATGGATCTCTCCTGTCCTCTCTGACAGTCTATAAACTGTGACCAGGGATCTCTCCTGTCCTCTCTGACAGTCTATAAACTGTGACCAGGGATCTCTCCTGTCCTCTCTGACAGTCTATAAACTGTGACCATGGATCTCTCCTGTCCTCTCTGACAGTCTATAAACTGTGACCAGGGATCTCTCCTGTCCTCTCTGACAGTCTATAAACTGTGACCAGGGATCTCTCCTGTCCTCTCTGACAGTCTATAAACTGTGACCAGGGATCTCTCCTGTCCTCTCTGACAGTCTATAAACTGTGACCAGGGATCTCTCCTGTCCTCTCTGACAGTCTATAAACTGTGACCATGGATCTCTCCTGTCCTCTCTGACAGTCTATAAACTGTGACCAGGGATCTCTCCTGTCCTCTCTGAACTCACAGGTCACACTACTGTCATCTATAAACCCCACACAGGAAAATAGAGACGTAAAGAAGAGAGAAAGAAGGGAGAAAGTGAGTGAAAACAAGAGAAAGATAAGAAGTGCGATAAAAGCACAGAGAAAGAGTTCCAATTAATGGAAGACCAACCATGCCTGACCAAGTTAGGAGCACGAACAGACCCACGGAAGACCTCAATATACATTTTCCCTGGTTTTCACTCTCTCATTTTCTTTCTAGTGAAGTAAAAGTAAAAGTTGCCAAAATATAAATAGTAAAGTAAAATACAGATACCTCAAAAAACGACTTAAGTAGTACTTTAAAGTATTTTTACTTAAGTACTTTACACCACTGCGCTTTTCTATGATCAACTCTTGGCATTTGGTCTCTGTCCCTCTGTCCCTCTGTCCCTCTGTCTCTCTGTCCCTCTGTCTCTCTGTCTCTCTGTCTCTCTGTCTATGTCTCTGTCTCTGTCTCTCTGTCTCTGTCTCTCTGTCTCCCTGTCTCTCTGTCTCTCTGTCTCTGTCTCTCTGTCTCTGTCTCTGGTTCTCTGTCTCTGTTTCTCTGTCTCTATGTCTCTCTGTCTCTATCTGTCTCGCTGTCTCTGTCTCTGTCTCTGTCTCTCTGTCTCTCTGTCTCTCTGACTCTCTGTCCCTGTCTCTCTGTCTCTGTCTCTGTCTCTGTCTCTGTCTCTGTCTCTGTCTCTGTCTCTGTCTCTGTCTCTCTGTCTCTCTCTGTCTCTCTGTCTCTCTCGCTGTCTCTCTCGCTGTCTCTCTCGCTGTCTCTCTCTCTGTCTCTCTCTCTGTCTCTCTCTCTGTCTCTCTCTGTCTCTCTCTCTGTCTCTCTGTCTCTCTCTCTCTCTCTCTCTCTCTCTCTCTCTCTCTCTCTCTCTCTCTCTCTCTCTCTCTCTCTCTCTCTCTCTCTCTCTCTGTCTCTGGGGGTTACCAGTCAGACCCTACTTCCTCTCTGGCATGTGACTCAGTGTCGGGGACCAGCTAGCCAATTAGTGGCGAATGTGAGTGTTCTAACGAGCCTGTGGGGAATAATGGTGTCTGATTACGACACCCACTACCTTCCCATCCACCCCGCCTCTTCCCCTAAATACACCCTCCCCTCATCCCCCCTCATTGCCTCTTCCCCACCCCCAGACACCCCCGACACCCCGAAATGTCTCAATGACAGCCTAGTCACAGCTGGGGCCTAGAATAGGGAGTGCAAAGGATTCTGGGTCAACATGCAGACCTGCACAGCCTTCTCTTGTGTTAAGTGTTGAATGGATCAAAGTGTGTGTGTGATAGAGAGAGAGAGAGAGAGAGATAGAGAGAGAGAGAGAGAGAGAGAGAGAGAGAGAGAGAGAGAGAGAGAGACAGAGAGAGACAGAGAGACAGAGAGACAGAGAGAGACAGAGAGACAGAGACAGAGACAGAGACAGAGACAGAGACAGAGAGACAGGGACAGAGAGTCAGAGAGACAGAGAGACAGAGAGAGACAGAGAGGAGGGAGAGACAACTTGGAAACAGAATGGTAAAGAGAGAAAATGAGAGAGTGAAAACCAGGGGAAATGTATATTGAGGTCTTCCGTGGGTCTGTTCGTGCTCCTAACTTGGTCAGGCATGGTTGGTCTGAGTACCATAATAAACTGTGAGATTGAATAATTCGACAGCACTGATTTGTTTAGCCAAACACAGGCCTCAAGTTTATTTGTCTCTGTAGCCTACAATCACACAAACCAACTGAGTCACCTCTCAGTTTGAAGAGGTTTGTAAACACAGTACTACTGTGATGTAATGGTTGACATTCTGTAGGCAGACATGATGGAAGCTAGCTGTGTGGGAGACTGGACTGGAGACCACTAATACCAGTCAGAGGCCTGTAAATGGCCCCTGTGCCAATTGTTTGGCATCCTTGCTATAGCTCCGCCTATTCTGCCCTAACTCCTTACAATATTGTAGGTGGCCCAAATGGGTCCCATGGGCCCTAGTTAAAAGTAGTGCACTATAAAGGGAATAGGGTCCCATTTGGGAGACATTCATTATCATTTGCATAAATGTTTTGCAACCACATTTTACTATATCTTTATTTTTATGGGGGGGGGGTTTCACGTAAAATGTTCAAAGTATTGTTACATTATCAACAACAAAAGTGAGCCTCCACCCCCAACCTCCAATCACATTCCTCCAACCTCCCATCCTATTCCATCAACCTCCCATCCTATTCCCCCAACCTCCCGTCCCATTCCCCCAACCTCCCGTTCCCGTCCCCTTCCCCCAACATCCCATCCTATTCCCCCAACCTCCCATCCCATTCCCCCAACCTCCCGTTCCCATCCCCTTCCCCCAACCTCCCCTTCCATTCCACCAACCTCCTATCCCTTTCCCCTAATCTCCCATCCCATTCCCCCAACCTCCCATCCCATTCCCCCAACCTCCCCTTCCATTCCACCAACCTCCTATCCCTTTCCCCTAATCTCCCATCCCATTCCCCCAACCTCCTATCCCTTTCCCCTAACCTCCCATCCCATTCCCCCAACCTTCCATCCCATTCCCCCAATCTCCTATCTCTTTCCCCCAACCTCCCATCCCTTTCCCCTAACCTCCCATACCATTCCACCAACCTTCCATCCCATTCCCCCAACCTCCTATCCCTCTTGCCCAACCTCCCATCCCATTCCCCCAACCTCCCATCCCATTCCCCTAACCTCCCATCCCATTCCCCCAACCTCCTATCCCTGTTGCCCAACCTCCCATCTCTTTCCCCCAACCTCCAATCCTTTTTGGCGTTCTAACTTTTTGCGTTCTAACTTTTTGCGTTCTATCTTGAAACCTTTCAGTGCCACCATAGCACCCATCACAATTCCAAATCTCACACTAAGTTTGCTGACCGCTGCAATGTACTTTACTGTATGAATGTCTCTGCTGTGAACTAGCATAGAGAGAACCCTGTAGAATGTAGATTCTCATGGAACTATATGACTTGGTCTCACCCACCTCAGATTTCAGTCTTTTTTTTAGCACAATCCCAATGTGATACGGAGACCAAAAGATTCTGTTCATGCTAATGTTATCCTCAATGTCATAGAGGATCTCCAGTCAGTACACTGCCAATAGCCTGTGACCGAGCCCCCGCTGCCAGGACCCAGGATCTATCTGAATGTTTCTGACCAGGCAACCAGGTGGACAGCCTCGCAGCAAGGGGTTCCTCTATCAGGGTCAGCAATCAGATCTGCTGGGTTAGTGTGTGTGTGTGTGTGTGTGTGTGTGAGAGCATTGTTCTAGGTGATTGCTGAGAGGACATATGCTGAGAGAGAGAGAGATGAATTGATGAATGAATTGTAGATCTGAGTGTGGGCATGTGTGTGTGTGTGTGTGTGTGTGTGTGCGCGTGTGTGTGTGCGTGCGTGTGTGTGTGTGTGTGTGCATATGTGTGTGTGTGTGTGCTAATGTGTTTTTGTGTGTGTGTGTGTGTGTGTGTGTGTGTGTGGGTGTGTGCATATGTGTGTTTGTGTGCATGTGTGTATGCGTTTGTGTCTGGGGATTTGGCTGGTGGAAAGAGACAGAAGAAGAGACACTGACACAGTTTTTAATTTGATTTTGATTCAGTCATTCAAAAGTACATCGCTGTGTACAGTGACACACACATAAACACACTCAATCTTTTTCTGGAAACACGTGGCCCTTTTTCAACTCTTCTCCTCCCATATCCTCCGTTCTTCTGTCTCCTCTTCATCTCTTCTTCTTGGTAATCAATCAACCAAATGTATTTATTTCTCTCTCTCTCCATGTCTCTTCTCTCTCTCTCTCTCTGTCTGTCTGTCTTTCTCCCCCCCTATCTGTGTGAGTATGTCTTTGTGTATGCTTGCAAATGTTAGTGTGTGTGTGTTACTGTGTGTGTGTTAGTTTGTGTGTGTATTTCAAGGTGTATAGGCCTATGTGTGGGTGTGTTAGGGGTGTGTATATTTGAAAGGTTTGTCTTTGCTCTCTCATCCTACATTTTAACCCTGGTGTTGACAGCCATCACAGGGAGAGGCAGTGAGTGAAGGAGAGCGAGAGAGAGAGAGGTGGAGTTATCTCCTTTCATCATCCGTCGGCTCCTTTGAGCAGGAATCCAGGAATGCCAGGACCTCACTCTTCCCATCCACCCTTTCAGCTCCCTCCCTCCCTCCCTCATCCATTCTTTATCCTCCTTCACTGACACGGAAGAAAGGGAACTCTCCCCTACAGAGAAGAGATGTGGGGGTTTAGGACAGACTAGCTCTACCCTCTGATACACTTAGAACTGACAACTCTGTGGTCTTGGGTGTCCCATACTGCCATATTCCCATGCTCCCATACTCCCATACTGCCATACTCCCATACTGTCATACTGCCATACTCCCATACTCCCATACTGTCATACTGCCATACCCCCATACTCCCATACTGTCATACTGCCATACTGCCATGCCGTCATACTCACATACTGTCATTCTGCCATACTGTCATACTGCCATACCCCCATACTCCCATACTGTCATACTGCCATACTGCCATACTGTCATACTGCCATACTGTCATACTGCCATACTGCCATACTGTCATACTGCCATACTGCCATACTGTCATACTGCCATACTGCCATGCCATCATACTCACATACTCCCATACTGTCATACTGCCATACTGCCATACTCCCATACTGTCATACTGCCATACTGCCATGCCGTCATACTCACATACGGCCATACTCCCATACTACCATACTCCAATACTCCCATATTGCCATACTCCCGCACTCCCATACTGCCCTGCCGTCATACCCCCATACTGTCATAATCCCATACTGCCATACTCTCATACTACCATTGTCCCATACAATCATACTGTCATACTGCCATACTGTCATACTGCCATGCCGTCATACTGTCATACTGCCATACTGCCATACTCCCCATACTGCCATGCTCCCATTCTCCCATACTGCTATACTGCTGTACTCCCGTACTCCCATACTCCCGTACTCCCATACTCCCATACTGCCATACTCCCATGCTCCCATACTCCCATGCTCCCATGCTCCCATACTCCCATACTCACATACTCCCATGCTCCCATACTGCTATACTGCTGTACTCCTGTACTCCCATACTCCCGTACTCACATACTCCCATACTCCCATACTCACATACTCACATACTCACATACTCCCTTACTCACATACTCCCTTACTCCCTTACTCCCATGCTCCCATACTCACATACTCCCGTACTCCCATACTCCCATACTCCCATACTCCCATACTCGCATACTCCCATACTCTCATGCTCCCATACTCACATACTTATATACTCCCATACTCCCATGCTCCCATACTCCCATACTTCCATACTTCCATACTCCCATACTCCCATACTCCCATGCTCCCATACTCACATACTCACATACTCCCATGCTCCCATACTCCAGTACTCCCATACTCCCATACTCCCATACTCCCATACTCCCATGCTCCCATACTCACATACTCCCATACTCCAGTACTCCCATACTCCCATACTCCCATGCTCCCATGCTCCCATACTCACATACTCCCATGCTCCCATACTGCTATACTGCTGTACTCCCGTACTCCCATACTCCCGTACTCCCATACTCCCATACTCCCATACTCCCATGCTCCCATACTCACATACTCCCATACTCCAGTACTCCCATGCTCCCATACTCCCATACTCGCATACTCCCATACTCTCATGCTCCCATACTCACATACTTATATACTCCCATGCTCCCATACTCCCATACTTCCATACTTCCATACTCCCATGCTCCCATACTTCCATACTCCCATCCTCTCATAGTGCCATACTCCCATACTCCCATACTGTCATTCTCTCGCACTGCAGTACTCCCGTACTGCCATTCTCCCATACTCCCATAACGCAACATATTTTGGCGAGTGACTTGTTGAAGCTCTCAATATGTATAGATGACTGGTTGAGAAATGATTAATTTAATCTATTTCCTTTCCATTTGGTTTATTCAGCTCTATATGTTTTCCTTCCACATGTCTGTCTTTCTATCAATCCATCCATCAGTTGTTCTGTCTATCTGTCCGTTCTTCTGTCTATCTGTCCATTATTCTGTCTATCTGTCCATTATTCTGTCTATCTGTCCATTCTTCTGTCTATCTGTCCATTCTTCTGTCTATCTGTCCATTATTCTGTCTATCTGTCCATTCTTCTGTCTATCTGTCCATTCTTCTGTTAATCTCTCCATTTATCCATCCTTGTCTGTCAATCTTCTTGTCACCTAAAACCATCCATCTAAACATTAGTCCATCCCTTCTTCAAGATATGCATTCATCCCTTTTTCTGTCCATCTCTTCATTTCCTCCTCTATTCATCCTGTCTTTTTGGTGTTGAGATGGTGTTGGTGTTTCTGTGATCATTCTGCCTGGGTGGAGTTATGATGATTGATGTATGGTATTTATGCTTCAACGCACACACACACACACACACACACACACACACACACACACACACACACACACACACACACACACACACACACACACACACACACACACACACACACACACACACACACACACACACACACACACACACACACACACACACACACGCTCCTGCTTCCTGTGACCTTATACATGACCACACCTCAGCCAGGTAATGTTCTGGAACTTATCCCAGCCACACACTGGAGAAACACTCTGATAGCGACAGAATTGAGACTACAAACAAGCTGTGCAATCTCAGAGACACCCAATTGTGTAAGTTAAATGTGAAGAGAGGTTGTAAGTCAAGGGGTTGGGGGGAGTTTGGTGTGTGTATGTGTGTATATGTTGGTGTGTGTGTGTGTCTGTGTGTCTGTGTCTGTGTGTGAGTGCATGCTAGCAGCGTGCACATGTATGTGTGCATGCAGGTGTGTGTGTGTTAGTCTGTGTGTGGGTGTCTGTGTGTGTGCGGGTGTACGGGTGCAGGTGTGTGTGTGTGTTAGTCTGTGTGTGGGTGTCTGTGTGTGTGTGCGGGTGCAGGCGCGGGTGTGCGTGCGCACGCTTGCGTTTGTGTGTGTGTGTGTGAGGAGCTGTCAGAGGTTAGAAGGCAGAGGCCCCTCTCTCTTTTTAGTGGGGGGATAAGTTACACCCTTGGTTGTCAGGATGACAACTCCTGACAGCGATCCCTCACATTCCCCCAGAGCTCTGACTAAACAATCAACACCCCTTTCACTGGAGGACTCCAGCTCTCAGCACTACAGGTCCCCCACAGGGTGAGAGACAGAGAGAGAAAGAGAAAGGGGGCGGGGAGAGAGAGAAAGAGGGAGACAGAGAGGGGGGATAGAGAGAGAGAGAGAGAGAGAGAGACAGAGAGAGAAAGAGAAAGGGGGCGGGGAGAGAGAGAAAGAGGGAGACAGAGAGGGGGGATAGAGAGAGAGAGAGAGAGAGAGACAGAGAGAGGGAGATAGAGAGAGAGAGAGAGAGAGAGAGAGCAGAGAGAGAGAGACAGAGAGGGGGGAGTAGAGAGAGAGAGAGAGAGCAGAGAGAGAGAGAGAGAGAGAGACAGAGAGAGAGACAGAGAGAGAGAGAGAGACAGAGAGAGAGAGAGAGAGAGAGAGAGAGAGAGAGAGAGAGACAGAGAGAGGGGATAGAGAGACAGAGAGAGAGAGAGAGAGAGAGAGATAGATAGAGAGACAGAGGCCAAATGTCAAGAGTTTACCATAGAAAAGAGCTGGTTCTGAGGCTCAGTTCACCAACCCAACAAAGCCTCAGGACAGCACTCAGAAAATCTGGCCCAATCAAGTCATTACAAAGCAAAAATAAAAATATATCACCTATTGGAAAGACACCACAAAAAAGCTAAGTAAACTTCAATGCTATTTAGCTCTAAACAGACAGTACATGGTGGCAGACTATCTGACCACTGTGACTGATAGAAAACTAAGAAAAACACTGACCTGTCAGTGTCTCTGATACTCCACAGAGAGAGAGAGAGCGATAGGGAGAGATAGAGAGAAAGAGAGAAAGATAGTGAGAGAGATAGAAAGAGATATAGAAAGAGAGAGAGAGAGAAGGGTAGACACAGGAAAACCTGGCTCCCTGTAGAGGAAAGGCTGTGCAACCACTGCACAACAGCAGAACCTGAGACGGAGCTGCATTTCCTGACAAAAGGTCAAAAATATAAAACAATTAGAGAGTGTAATTTCCCCAAATTTGAATCCCTTTTCAAAGACCTCTCTGATGAGAGTAGGCTACCCGTTCTGTTGGGGGAGGACGCAGAGAGCTGTGGGTTGGCAGCACACTACATTGCTGCCTGCCATAAGTTGAGGGACAGTGTCTGACAGACCAATCAACATGTCCTCTACTGTATGTTTATTGTTATTCTTCAATGTATAGTTATTTTGACCCTTGGTTATTGTTGTTACTGTTGTCCCGTTGACAATTTTGATTCTTATTATTTTCATATTGTAAATATCCAAAGTAAGCTTTGGCAATATGTACATTGTTACATCATGCCAATAAAGCAAATTGAATTAAATTGAATTGAGAGAAAGATAGTGAGAGAGATAGAAAGATATATATATAAATATATATATATATATTATATACAGTATATATATACAGTATATATATATATATATATATATATATAGACAGAAAGATAGTGAGAGAGATAGAAAGAGATATAGAAAAAGAGAGAGAGAGAAAGATAGTGAGAGAGATAGAAAGAAAGATATATATATATATATAAATATATATATATATAGAGAGAGAAAGATAGTGAGAGAGATAGAAAGATATATATATATATATATATATATATATATATATATATAGAGAGAGAGAAAGATAGTGAGAGAGATAGAAAGATATATATATATATATATATATATATAGAGAGAGAGAAAGATAGTGAGAGAGATAGAAAGATATATATATATATATAGAGAGAGAAAGATAGTGAGAGAGATAGCACATACACACACAGACACATACAGACACACAAAAACACAGACACACACACACAGACACACACAGATACACAGACACATACAGATACACAGACACGTACAGATGTGTCTAGTAACTACAGTAACTGTCTAGTAACTACAGTAACTGTCTAGTAACTACAGTAACTGTCTAGTAACTACAGTAATTGTCTAGTAACTAAAGTAATTGTCTAGTAACTTCAGTAACTGTCTAGTTACTGCAGAGTCGCAATTCAACGGCTCAGACAGAAGAGGTATGTGGCAGGGTCTACAGTCAATCACAGACTACAAAAAGAAAACCAGTCCAGTCGCGGACCACGATGTCTTGCTCCCAGACAAACTAAACAACTTCTTTGCTCGCTTTGAGGACAATACAGTGCCACCGACACGGCCAGCTACCAAAACCTGCGGGCTCTCCTTCACTGCAGCCAACGTGAGTAAAACATTTAAACGTGTTAACCCTCGCAAGGCTGCCAGCCCAGACGGCATCCCCAGCCGCGTCCTCAGAGCATGCGCAGACCAGCTGGCTGGTGTGTTTACAGACATATTCAATCAATTCCTATCCCAGTCTGCTGTTCCCACATGCTTCAAGAGGGCCACCATTGTTCCTAAGGTAACTGAGCCAAATGACTACCACCCCGTAGCACTCACTTCCGTCATCATGAAGTGCTTTGAGAGACTAGTCAAGGACCATATCACCTCCACCCTACCTGACCAATTTGCTTACCGCCCCAATAGGTCCACAGACGACGCAATCGCAATCACAATACACACTGCCCTAACCCATCTGGACAAGAGGAATACCTATGTAAAGAATACTGTTCATCGACTACAGCTCAGAATTTAACACCATACTCATCATTAAGCTCCAAACTCATCATTAAGCTCGAGACCCTGGGTCTCGACCCCGCCCTGTGCAACTGGGTCCTGGACTTCCTGACGGGCTGCCCCCATGTGGTGAGGGTAGGAAACAACATCTCCACCCCGCTGATCCTCAACACTGGGCCCTACAAGGGTGCGTTCTGAGCCCTCTCCTGTACTCCCTGTTCACCCATGACTGCGTGTCCATGCACGCCTCCAACTCAATCATCAAGTTTGCAGACAACACTACAGTGGGAGGCTTGATTACCAACAATGACGAGACGGCCTACAGGGAGGAGGTGAGGGCCCTCGGAGTGTGGTGTCAGGAAAATAACCTCACACTCAATGTCAACAAAACAAAGGAGATGATCGTGGACTTAAAAAACGGTAGTGGAGAAGGTGGAAAGTTTTAAGTTGAAAGCTGGAAAGTCCTTAGGTCCAATGGTAAGTGAATTACGTAACTTTTTGAGCGCACGAGAGAGAGAGATTTGTATGTGTGCACGGTTGTGCGTTGATAAAGTTTGTGTGTGTGTGTGTGCATGTATACAGTATTCTGTGTGTGTGTGTGTGCATGTATACAGTATTCTGTGTGTGTATGTGTTTGCCCTGCACACCTGGGTTCCCAGTGGGCATAAGGTGTTGCGTTCCTGAGCCGCTCTCTGCTCTGCCAGTTGACACTGTCTGCCGTGCCAGAGCCTGGGTTTCTCACACACCGCTTCATTGTGTCAGGAGCTCCATACAACACACCTTACACCCACCAACACATACCGTGCACACACTCTCTTTCTGTCCCTCAATATCGCTCTCGCCTTCATAACTTCTTTCATTTCCAGTGATAAATGTGTGTGTGTGTGTTGTATGAAGGAAATAGTTGTTTCTCTCCATCTCTCTTCTCTTTCCCCCAGAGCTCGTCCTGGACCATTGTTGGTCATGATTAATACACATAATGGATACATGTGGTCATGTTAAGACCAGATTGTACTGTAATGGGGACACACACTGGGTCTACTGGGGCCTGTAATGCACTCTTAGAAGAAAGGGTTCCAAAAGGGTTCTGCAGCTGTCCCCATGGGAGAACCCTTTGTAGGTTCCAGGTAGAACTCTTTTGGGTTTAATTTAGAACTCTCTGTGAAAAGGGTTTTACATGGAACCCAAAATGGTTCTACCTAGAACCAAATGGGTTTCACCTGGAACCAAAAGGGGTTCTTCAAAGGGTTCTCCTATGAGGACAGCCGAAGAACCCTTTTTGGTTCTAGATAGCACCTTTTTTTCTAAGGTACACACTGGGTGTGATGGGAAGGCTCTACACCGCCTGGGGAAAACTGCACATCTATTCCCATTCTTTGCTTATGAAACCTTTTCCAGTATTGCCTTTCCTTTTTGTTTATCTCGTACTTTATAATATAGACTGAAGAGACTTGCCCTGTATGTCTGGGGCCCCCTGTCTCTCCCACGCACTCTCCCCAGGAGCAGATGGCCCTGGCTGGGATATGGGTCAGTGAATGTGCCCCTATTGTCTCTGAATGTAGCGTAGCGAGGTAGCCCAGATGGCTTTTGGAACTTTGTGTCCTATGGCTTTTTCCATAGTGGGCACAGTGTGTTTTCTGGTCGCCAGGGTAGTTCCCTCTCGCTCCCTCGCTCTCTCTCTCTTACTACCTCTCTCTCTATGTCTTTCTCTCTCTCTCTCTACCTCTCTCTCTCTATGTCTTTCTCTCTCTCTCTTTCTACCTCTCTCTATGTTTTTCTCTCTCTCTCTTTCTACCTCTCTCTCTATGTTTCTCTCTCTCTCTCTTACTACCTCTCTCTCTATGTCTTTCTCTCTCTCTCTTTCTACCTCTCTCTCTATGTCTTTCTCTCTCTCTCTCACTACCTCTCTCTCTATGTCTTTCTCTCTCTCTCTTACTACCTCTCTCTATCTATGTCTTTCTCTCTCTCTCTTACTACCTCTCTCTCTATGTCTTTCTCTCTCTCTCTCACTACCTCTCTCCCTATGTCTTTCTCTCTCTCTCTCACTACCTCTCTCCCTATGTCTTTCTCTCTCTCTCTCACTACCTCTCTCTCTATGTCTTTCTCTCTCTCTCTTTCTACCTCTCTCTCTATGTCTTTCTCTCTCTCTCTCACTACCTCTCTCTCTATGTCTTTCTCTCTCTCTCTTACTACCTCTCTCTATCTATGTCTTTCTCTCTCTCTCTTACTACCTCTCTCTCTATGTCTTTCTCTCTCTCTCTCACTACCTCTCTCTCTATGTCTTTCTCTCTCTCTCTTACTACCTCTCTCTATCTATGTCTTTCTCTCTCTCTCTTACTACCTCTCTCTATCTATGTCTTTCTCTCTCTCTCTTTCTACCTCTCTCTCTATGTTTCTCTCTCTCTCTCTTACTACCTCTCTCTATCTATGTCTTTCTCTCTCTCTCTTACTACCTCTCTCTCTATGTCTTTCTCTCTCTCTCTCACTACCTCTCTCTCTATGTCTTTCTCTCTCTCTCTTACTACCTCTCTCTCTATGTCTTTCTCTCTCTCTCTTACTACCTCTCTCTCTATGTCTTTCTCTCTCTCTCTCACCATCTCTAATTATATTTTGTAGCTTAACACCAAAATATGTTATCAGGCTGAGTGGCTTGTTTGGTAGTTCGGTTTGTGGCTATTTTTCCAAGCAACACTTTTGGCAAGATCTTTCTGTTGTTGGTTTGGCTGTGTGCCTTTGGTGACGAAGGCTATGGGAGGTTATCTCACTATGAAGGCAGCCTTCTGCCTGTTGAGAGAGAGAATAGATAAATAAATAGACACATAAATACATATTTAATTATTTAATAAATAAATAGATAAAGCAAATGTAATTGAATTGAATTGAGAGAGAGAGGGGAGAGAGATAGATCCTCAGACATTCTCATGCGTGTGCTGTAGTAATAACCTTGAATGACCCACCATCCCCTCCTCTTTCCCAATCCACCCATCTCTCTTTGTTTTGATTTAATCTTGTTATGGCATGTGTTCTTTCTCCCAAACACAGACCAGCATACCCACCCAGTGCCAGTCCACAGCTCTGTACCTCATGCCAACTCAGAGACGGGCCTGTGTGTGTGTGTCTGTGTGAGCTGGCATCTATCCAGTCTTTATTTACACAAACCACAGGATGATGGAGCTCTGCTCAGTACAGGACAATCCACACACTGCATCAATCAACAGAGAGAGGGAGGGAGGGAAGGAGAGAGAGAAAGAGAGAGACGGAGGAGTATACACAGGGCATCAATCAACAGAGGGGGAGAGATGGGGAGAGATAGAGAGAGATGGGGAGAGATAGAGAGAGAGAGATGGGGAGAGAGATAGAGAGAGAGAGAGAGAGAGAGAGAGAGAGAGAGAGAGAGAGAGAGAGAGAGAGAGAGAGAGAGAGAGAGAGAGAGAGAGAGAGAGAGAGAGAGAGAGAGAGAGAGAGAACTGTGGACGATCTGAGAGACAAGGCAAGAAGGGCCTTCTACGCCATCAAGAGGAACATAATATTTGACATCCCAATTAGGATCTGGCTTAAAATACCTTCATCAGTTACAGAAGCCATTACCCTTTATGTTTGGGAGGTCTGGGGTCCGCTCACCAACCAACAATTCACAGAATGGGACAAACACCAAATTGAGACTGCATGCAGAATTCTGCAAAAACATCCTTCGCAAAACATCAAATAATGCATGCATAGCAGAATTAGGATGATTCCCGCTAATTATCAAAATCCAGAACCGCCTAAAAATAAGTAATTTTCAAATCTTCCATAACAAAGCCATCACCTACAGAGAGATGAAGCTGGAGAAGAGACCCCTAAGCAAGCTGGTCCTGGGGCTCTGTCCACAAACACAAACAGACCCCACAGAGCCCCAAGGACAGCAACACAATTAGACCCCAACCAAATCATGAGAAAACAAAAAGATAATTACTTGACATGTTGGAAATAATTAACAAAAAATCTGAGCGAACTAGAATGCTATTTGGCCCTAAAACAAAGACTACACAGTGGCGAAAACCTGACCACTGTGACTGACCCAAAATTAAGGAAAGCTTTCACTATATACAGACTCAGTAAGCATGTGTGTGTGTGTGTGTGTGTGTGTGTGTGTGTGTGTGTGTGTGTGTGTGTGTGTGTGTGTGTGTGTGTGTGTGTGTGTGTGTGTGTGTGTGTGTGTGTGTGTGTGTGTGTGTGTGTGTGTGTGTGTGAGTGTGAGTGTGAGTGTGAGTGTGTGAGTGTGAGTGTGTGTGTGTGTGTTTCTGACAGCTGTGTGCTGAAGACATGGTCAGTGTTCTGTTCTCTGCGTTTGATCTGCAGGAGATTGAAACTCAACACTGATCCTTATATCCCCAGCCAGACAGCCTGACTGACACCGTTTCTGTGTGTGTGTCTGTGTGTGTATGAGTGCACGTGTGTGTGTTAAGGTATGCTGAGAATCGATTGAACCATACAATAGGAATTAGGAGATTTAGCAGGACCACTCAGTCTCTTACACACGTTGACAATCATCTGTGACACCAAACCATGCAAACAGCTTCATGTTTGGTTTCTTTCAGTCAAAACGTCTATCTACCATTTTACAAACAAAAGAAAGGCATGACTTCGGTGTTTTTTGTTCCTGGTAAGAGAATCCACGGCTCAAACATGGACTCGTTTGACAGGCAGGTTTGTCCTCTGGGGTTGACCCCTAACTTTGACCCTGTTGACTAATTTCCTGCTCTGAAGAGAGAAGGGAAGAAGAGAGTGGAAGAGAGAGAAAGAAAGAGAGAATGAGAGAGAGAGAAAGAGAGATAGTGCCTTCATACCCATTGACTTATTCCACGTTTTGTTGTGTTGCAGCCTGAATTCACAATATACCCCATTATGACAAAGTGAAAACATGTTTTTAGAAATGTTTGCAAAGTATTGAAAATAAGAAACACTGCTGAGTCAATACTTTTTAGAAGCACCTTCGGCGGTGATTACAGCTTTGAGTCGTCTTGGGTATGTCTGTATCAGCTTTGAGTCGTCTTGGGTATGTCTGTATCAGCTTTGAGTCGTCTTGGGTATGTCTGTATCAGCTTTGAGTCGTCTTGGGTATGTCTGTATCAGCTTTGAGTCGTCTTGGGTATGTCTGTATCAGCTTTGAGTCGTCTTGGGTATGTCTGTATCAGCTTTGAGTCGTCTTGGGTATGTCTGTATCAGCTTTGAGTCGTCTTGGGTATGTCTGTATCAGCTTTGAGTCGTCTTGGGTATGTCTGTATCAGCTTTGAGTCGTCTTGGGTATGTCTGTATCAGCTTTGAGTCGTCTTGGGTATGTCTGTATCAGCTTTGAGTCGTCTTGGGTATGTCTGTATCAGCTTTGAGTCGTCTTGGGTATGTCTGTATCAGCTTTGAGTCGTCTTGGGTATGTCTGTATCAGCTTTGAGTCGTCTTGGGTATGTCTGTATCAGCTTTGAGTCGTCTTGGGTATGTCGGTATCAGCTTTGAGTCGTCTTGGGTATGTCTGTATCAGCTTTGTCGTCTTGGGTATGTCTGTATCAGCTTTGAGTCGTCTTGGGTATGTCTGTATCAGCTTTGAGTCGTCTTGGGTATGTCTGTATCAGCTTTGAGTCGTCTTGGGTATGTCTGTATCAGCTTTGAGTCGTCTTGGGTATGTCTGTATCAGCTTTGAGTCGTCTTGGGTATGTCTGTATCAGCTTTGAGTCGTCTTGGGTATGTCTGTATCAGCTTTGAGTCGTCTTGGGTATGTCTGTATCAGCTTTGAGTCGTCTTGGGTATGTCTGTATCAGCTTTGAGTCGTCTTGGGTATGTCTGTATCAGCTTTGAGTCGTCTTGGGTATGTCTGTATCAGCTTTGAGTCGTCTTGGGTATGTCTGTATCAGCTTTGAGTCGTCTTGGGTATGTCTGTATCAGCTTTGAGTCGTCTTGGGTATGTCTGTATCAGCTTTGAGTCGTCTTGGGTATGTCTGTATCAGCTTTGAGTCGTCTTGGGTATGTCTGTATCAGCTTTGAGTCGTCTTGGGTATGTCTGTATCAGCTTTGAGTCGTCTTGGGTATGTCTGTATCAGCTTTGAGTCGTCTTGAGTATGTCTGTATCAGCTTTGAGTCGTCTTGGGTATGTCTGTATCAGCTTTGAGTCGTCTTGGGTATGTCTGTATCAGCTTTGAGTCGTCTTGGGTATGTCTGTATCAGCTTTGAGTCGTCTTGGGTATGTCTGTATCAGCTTTGAGTCGTCTTGGGTATGTCTGTATCAGCTTTGAGTCGTCTTGGGTATGTCTGTATCAGCTTTGAGTCGTCTTGGGTATGTCTGTATCAGCTTTGAGTCGTCTTGGGTATGTCTGTATCAGCTTTGAGTCGTCTTGGGTATGTCGGTATCAGCTTTGAGTCGTCTTGGGTATGTCTGTATCAGCTTTGTCGTCTTGGGTATGTCTGTATCAGCTTTGAGTCGTCTTGGGTATGTCTGTATCAGCTTTGAGTCGTCTTGGGTATGTCTGTATCAGCTTTGAGTCGTCTTGGGTATGTCTGTATCAGCTTTGAGTCGTCTTGGGTATGTCTGTATCAGCTTTGAGTCGTCTTGGGTATGTCTGTATCAGCTTTGAGTCGTCTTGGGTATGTCTGTATCAGCTTTGAGTCGTCTTGGGTATGTCTGTATCAGCTTTGAGTCGTCTTGGGTATGTCTGTATCAGCTTTGAGTCGTCTTGGGTATGTCTGTATCAGCTTTGAGTCGTCTTGGGTATGTCTGTATCAGCTTTGAGTCGTCTTGGGTATGTCTGTATCAGCTTTGAGTCGTCTTGGGTATGTCTGTATCAGCTTTGAGTCGTCTTGGGTATGTCGGTATCAGCTTTGAGTCGTCTTGGGTATGTCTGTATCAGCTTTGTCGTCTTGGGTATGTCTGTATCAGCTTTGAGTCGTCTTGGGTATGTCTGTATCAGCTTTGAGTCGTCTTGGGTATGTCTGTATCAGCTTTGAGTCGTCTTGGGTATGTCTGTATCAGCTTTGAGTCGTCTTGGGTATGTCTGTATCAGCTTTGAGTCGTCTTGGGTATGTCTGTATCAGCTTTGAGTCGTCTTGGGTATGTCTGTATCATCTTGCACATCTGGATTTGTGGATTTCTCCCATTCTTCCCTGCAGATTTTGTCAAACTCTGTTAAGAGAGAGAGAGGTCATCTCGATTTGGCAATGTAAACATACGTTTCACATGCCAACACAAGCCCTTAAATTGAATTGAGAGAGAGACTTTGGTGCCATAAAAAAACAAAACTAGTTTAATGAGATTTCCTCTGTTGTGATGCCAGGACATGCCAGGAGATTGATTAAGTAATTAATTGATTAGCTTACTGTATCCTGAATGACTTAAAAGTGCATGCTAGCTTATATGACTGTAGTCTCATGTCTCTGCTTAGCAAGTCTCAGAGGTCAATCTCTTGTCCTGGTTTGTCCAAAACAACCAAATACAAACTTAATTGAATTTTTAAAACTAAACTCAGAGATTTTGTAGTGATCAAGATTATATTCGGGTGATGGCGAGAAAATGAACCCTTCATATGATTGGATAAGACTTCTCTTTCTCTCCCTCTCTAGGCCCAAGTCAAAGTTCAGTCTCAGAGTCGTGGGTGAGGGGTCATATAGTCCTAACCTTCCCCTCTCACCCCTCCCCTCCTCCTTCCCCCTCAGAGTGACCTTTGCTTCCTCTGACCCGCTGACCAGCAGCCACACTGGCTGTCCGACTGGGAGCAGGGTCAGGGGTCAGAAGAGAGTGTGGGGAAAAAGTCTGTTTCTCACCCTTTCTTGTTTTCTCTCTTTCTCTGCACAGCTGCTGTATTCTGCTCTCTCTCTCTCTCTCTCTCTCTCTCTCTCTCTCTCTCTCTCTCTCTCTCTCTCTCTCTCTCTCTCTCTCTCTCTCTCTCTCTCTCTCTCCACAACTCTCTCCTTCTAGATGGGTAGTTTCCACAACTCTCTCCTTCCAGATGGGTATACTGTGGGGAGGACGGCTCATAATGATGTCTGGAGTGGAGTAAATGGAATGGCATTTGATGTATTTGATATCATTCCATTTATACCGCTCCAGCCATTACCACAGGCCTGTGGTGCTACCAACCTCCTGTGGTATACTGTGTCTATGGACAGAATACAAAAGTAGTGGACACCAGCTTGTAGTGGACACATCAAGTTCTTTGTGCATATAAGTCAAAACATGCCTTGGTAAAATACACGTCTTCCTACTGAACATCCTCTATCTCTCCTCCCCTCTCCCTCCATCCTCTCATCATGCCTCATTTTCTCCACCTCCTGTTCTCCCTGTTCCCCCATTATCTGACCTTCTTTGCTGTGATTGGCTAAAGGGAGCTGGTCGCGGCAAGCTTTTGATTGGACAATACCTTGTAACCAATGGCCTGCAACACAACACAAGAAATCAAATCTAATGTTATTTGCTGCATGTGCCGAATACAAGGGGTGTAGTAGACCTTACAGTGAAACGCTTACTTACAAGCCCTTAACCAACAATGCAGTTCAAAAAATAAATAATAATAATAATAAATCGAAGGGCAACAATAAAATAACAGTAGCGAGGCTATATACAGGGGGTTCCGGTACAGAGTCAATGTGGAGACTATATACAGGGAGTTCCGGTACAGAGTCAATGTGGAGGCTATATACAGGGGGTTCCGGTACAGAGTCAATGTGGAGGCTATATACAGGGGGTTCCGGTACAGAGTCAATGTGGAGGCTATATACAGGGGCTTCCGGTACATAGTCAATGTGCGGGGGCACCGGTTAGTCGAGGTAAT